>NC_053425.1:54544443-54809302 GCF_007990345.1 Gossypium hirsutum | reverse complement strand
TGATCACGGACAGCGGATCGGGTAAGTACCTTGAGTTCATGGCTAATAGGCGCTATGTTTATATTTGGAGTTGAGCTTGGTAAGTTTGAACCTATGTGACAATTATAATTGAAGTCACGTACATAAGATTTATCGTGGAATAGGTGAAAGGTCGTTTAGTTGTATGATTGTAACGAAAATAAAATGATGTATGAAAATGCCTCAAATATCCTATTGATTAGTATATGGAATGTGAATGCATGACTTGGTATGAGATTGAACCGATAGGTCTAAGGAACTATGGTATGGTTCGGTATGGATGGAGTAACTAGCCTCGTTCCATTTTGTTTCCTCTTGTGATAATGTTATTAATGGATGGTAGTGCATTGCTTATGACTTACTGAGTTATATACTACTCGGTGTTTCCTCGTCACCTATTTTAGGTTTCTTGGACTCGTCTCTTTTTGCGTGATCGGGCCGTCATCGAAGTCATCACAGCAGCTAGCAAGTTTTGGTACTTTCTCTTTAGTCGGTCTAGGAGAACATTTCGGCATGTATAGGCTAATATGTTTTGTTGAAATTTGGTATGTAAACTTTTAGCCATGCGAAAATGGCATAAATGTTCGGTTGGATTTGGTTCTATAATGTTAGGTCGTAAGTCTTGGTAATTCGATTTTTATGCCATATGTCATGGTTGATTATTTTTGGTGTTAAAATTCATGACATGGCAATAGTGTAGTAGGGAGATGTTTGACAATGATTAGCCTTTGGCATGGCTAGTCATGATCATAATTTTTATATGTATGATGAATTACTAGTTAGATCAAGGAGAAATCACGAAATAGGCATAGTTGCTTTAGTAACAGATGCTGGCAGCGGCAGTGACGTGAGATTGAAAATCACTAAAAATTGTAGAATGGAATTAATTAATGAATAAATTATGTAATCGAAGATCGATGAGTCTATTTTCATATGGAAGAAACGAAACGACCATATGAGCTGTATGTTAGGAGATAATTAAACCCTTGTGAAACAGGACCAGAGCGATTTCTGGATCCCCTGTGCCGAATTTAGAGATTCACCATAAATTAATCAGAGACAATTAGAAGTCATGTCTTATATGTATAGATTCCCTTTTGAGTCTAGTTTCATTAGAAACAAATGGCATAAGTATTGAAGCTCTGTAAAGGGAGATATCTAAGTCGTAATGCACAAAGGTCAGAGTAGTCGAACCCAGGAACAGGGACGAATTTAACTAATAAACTGTACCAATTGGCCCAACCAAAAATTCTACAAAAATTCTACCATATAGATATATGAGTCTAGTTCCGGGGAAAATTTACGGAACTGGATTTCGAGTTTCAGAACTCAAGATATGATTTTTAAAGCGACTAGTACGCAGATTGGCAGCTTGTCTGGGAAATTTTTAATAAGTGGTTTGAAGTCTGTTAACACCTCGTGTTCGACTCCGGCGACGGTCTCGGGTTCGGGGTGTTACAATTTGATTGGTATCAGAGCTATGGTTTAGTCGGTTCTAGGACTACCATAGCACGTATGAGTCTAGCTATACATGCCTTAATGTTAATGTTTAAATGTGTGATGACTTCTGACGGTTAAAATTTATGTTTTGATTAGTAAATGGATCCCGGTGTAGAGAGAACCTTGGCGGATGACGTTGAAAGTGTAGCGGCTGCTCCTGCACAAGGGACGCCGCCTTTGAACCTCAGTCATCTGCGAATAATCAAGGTGAGGGGGCTAAACAAGCCTTCTTTACCATGATGAATGAGTGGGTCGCGCAATATGCCCGAACCAATCCGACTGTCCAACAATTCCCGAATTTGAATAATCCACCCCAAGAGCCCGTAATGCCATCGGTTACTGATCTGTGAGGCTGAGTAAGCCACTTGTAGACTTGATTAGGAAGCGCGGGGCTGAGGAGTTCAGGGCCATAGTTACTGATGATGCTGAAAGGGCCGAGTTCTGGCTTGATAACACCATTCGGGTGTTTGATGAACTATCATGCACGCCCGATGAATGTCTAAAGTGTGCTATATCCTTGTTGCAAGACTCAGCCTACTATTGGTGGAGACCCTGATTTCCATAGTCCCAAACAACGAGTTACTTGGGACTTCTTTCAAACGGAATTTCGAAAGAAATATATTAGTCAACGGTTCATTGATCAAAAGCGTAAGGAATTCTTGGAACTCAAGCAAGGCCGTATGACAGTATCTGAATACGAACATGAATTGTAAGACTCAGTAGGTATGCCCGGGAGTGTGTAGCTGATGAGGTTGCTATGTCAAAAGATTCGAAGAAGGATTGAATGAAGATTTAAAGCTACTATGGGTATTTTGGAGATAAAAGAATTCGTAACACTAGTCGAACGAGCCTGCAAGGCGGAAGAACTTGGAAAGGAGAAGAAGAAGGCTGAATTTAAAGCTAGAGACTATCGTAAAAGATCGACGGGTAAAGCTCCGTTCTCAGCTGTAAAGAAGTTCAGGGAGGACACTAGTAAGTCGAGGACGACGGCGGGAATTTCCATTAGAGCATGACCATCGACGGACTCCCGAGCTACTTCGGTAGCTAGTGTGGGCAATAATCGTCACGAGAAACCTGAATGCCCCAATGCGGAAGACGACACCTAGGTGAATGTTGGGGTAAGTCTACTAACAGGGCCTGTTACGGATGCGGTTCGAAGGACCACTTCATTAGAGATTACACGGAGCTTGATGAGAAGAATAAGATTCAAGGTGCAAGACCTAGTGGAGTGACAACTAGAGGTAGACCACCGAGAATTTTAGGAGGTAGGGGTGGTAGTCAGAGAGGGGCCTCTGATACGACTGTTCGAGCGAGAATCGTACTCCTGCTAGAGCATATGCCATTCGCGCACGAGAGGAGGCATCCTCCCCAGACGTCATCACTGGTACCTTCACTCTCTTTGATACTAATGTGATTGCATTGATTGACCCTGGCTCTACTCATTCATATGTATGTGAAACCTTAGCATCCAGTAAGACTCTACCTGTTGAGTCTACTGAGTTTGTAATTCGAGTGTCAAACCCTTTGGGTCAATACGTACTTGTTGATAAAGTGTGTAAAGATGCCCTCTAATAACCTGAGAATCCTGTTTTCCGGCCGATTTGATGCTTTTACCGTTTGACGAATTCGATGTTATTCTTATTATGGATTGGTTGACTGTACATGATGCAGTGGTGAACTGCAAAAGGAAAACCATTGATTTGAGGAGTACAAATAATGAGGTAGTCCAAGTTGAGTCTACCGATTTGAAAGGGGTGCCAGTGATAATATCTTCAATGACCGCTCAGAGATATGTGAAAAAGGGTTGTGAAACATACCTTGCGTATGTATTTGATAGCAAAGAGACGGAAAGGAAACTTGAATCAGTACCAGTGGTTTGTGAGTATTCAGATGTTTTTCCTGAGGAGTTACCGGGGTTGCCACCGGTTCGAGAGGTGGAATTCGGCATAGAGATTGTACCTGGTACCACGCCAATCTCAATAGCCCCGTATCGTATGGAATTAACAGAATTAAAGGAATTGAAAGTTCAATTGCAAGAATTGATGGATAGAGGTTTCGCTCGACCGAGTTTTTCTCCATGGGGCGCACCCGTATTGTTTGTGAAAAAGAAGGATGGAACCATGAGATTGTGCATCGACTATCGTCAGTTGAATAAAGGACCATAAAGAATAAATACCCGTTGCCACGTATTATGATTTGTTTGATCAATTAAAGGGAGCCTCAGTATTTTCCAAGATAGATTTGAGATCTAGTTATTATCAGTTGAGGGTTCGAGACTCGGACATACCCAAAACCGCTTTTAGAACGAGGTACGGTCACTACGAATTCTTAGTGATGCCGTTTGGGCTCACTAATGCCCCTGCGGTATTTATGGATTTAATGAATCGAGTATTCAGGCCATACTTGGATCGATTTGTGGTGTGTTTATTGATGATATTTTAGTTTATTCACAAGGTGAAGCCGAACATGCCGAGCATTTGAGGTTAGTATTACAGATTTTGCGAGACAAGCAGTTATACGCAAAATTCAGTAAATGTGAATTTTGGTTGAGAGAGGTTAGCTTTTTGGGGCACGTGGTGTCCGCATCGGGTGTTAGAGTGGATCCGAACAAAATTTCGGCCATACTCGATTGGAAACCTCCGAGGAATATTACTGAAGTTAGGAGCTTTTTGGGACTTGCCGGATACTACCGACGATTTGTAAGGGGTTTCTCGATGATAGCTGCACCGTTGACGAGACTACTCCAAAAAGATGTTGAGTTTGAATGGACAGAAAACTGTCGGAAGAGTTTCAATCGACTAAAGACCTGTTTAACCGAAGCTCCAGTGCTAGTACAACCGGAGTCCGGCAAAGAGTTTGTCATTTATAGTGATGCATCCCTACTTGGGCTAGGTTGTGTGTTGATGCAAGAAGTCGAGTTGTGGCTTACGCGTCGAGACAATTAAAGCCGCATGAGAGAAACTATCCGACCCACGATCTTGAATTAGCAGCCATAGTGTTCGCCTTGAAAATATGGCGACATTACTTGTTTGGAGAAAGGTGTCATATTTATTCGGACCACAAGAGTCTAAAATATCTAATGACTCAAAGAGATCTAAATCTACGACAAAGACGTTGGCTTGAGTTGTTGAAGGACTACGAACTTGTTATTGATTATCACCCGGGAAAGGCAACGTGGTTGCCGATGCTTTAAGTCGGAAAGCACTGTTTGCTTTGAGAGCGGTGAATGCTCACTTATCCGTCTCACCCGATGGGGTGCTAGTAGCTGAATTAGAGGCCAAACCATTATTGATTCGTCAAATACTTGAATCCCAGAAAGTCGATGCTGAATTGGTCACTAAACGAGCTGAATTGCTTCGAATAAGGAATCGGAGTTCCGGATTGACGACAATGATTGCTTGACGTTCAGAGGTCGATTATGTGTTCCAAGAAATTCGAAACTTATTTCGATGATTTTGAATGAGGCTCACAGTAGTCGAATGTCAGTCCACCCAGGTAGTACTAAAATGTACAATGACCTGAAACGTCAATTTTGGTGGCCCGGTATGAAACGAGACATTTCCGAATTTGTTTCAAGGTGTTTGATATGCCAACAAGTAAAAGCGGAACATCAAGTGCCGTCGGGATTACTTCAGCCGATCATGATACCCGAATGGAAGTGGGATCGGGTAACGATGGATTTTGTATCTGGATTGCCATTGTCATCAAGCAAGAAAGATGCAATCTGGGTCATTGTTGATAGATTGACCAAGTCTGCTCATTTTATCCCTGTCCATACGGATTTTTCGCTCGATAAATTGGCAGAATTATATGTCTCCCAAATAGTTTGGTTGCATGGGGTACCTATTTCCATCGTGTCGGATAGAGACCCAAGATTTACCTCGCGATTTTTGAAGAAATTACAAGAAGCAGTGGGTACCAAGATGCACTTTAGCACCGCATTCCATCCTCAGACCGATGGCCAATCTGAGCGGATAATTCAAATACTCGAGGATATGTTGAGATGTTGTGTTTTAGAGTTTTGTGGTTCATGGGAAAGATATCTGCCTTTGATCGAATTCGCTTACGACAATAGTTTTCAGTCAAGCATTAAGATGGCACCTTACGAGGCTTTATACGGTCGTAAATGCCGTACCCCATTATTTTGGACTGAACTTAGTGAAAGTAAGACCCTTGGGGTTGATTTGATTAAGGATGCCGAGCAGAAAGTCCGAGTAATTCGCGAAAGTTTGAAAGCCGCTTCGGATCGTCAAAAGTCGTATGCGGATTTGAAAAGAAAAGACATTGAATATCAGGTTGGAGACAAAGTATTTCTCAAAGTTTCACCCTGGAAGAAGGTGCTTAGATTTGGTCGTAAGGGAAAATTGAGTCCGAGGTTCATCGGTCCGTACGAAGTATCCGAACGAGTTGGACCAGTTGCATACCGATTAATTTTTCCCCCTAAGCTCGAAAAGATTCACAACGTTTTTCATGTCTCGATGCTTCGACGATATAGGTCCGATCCATCGCACGTAATTCCTCCATCGGAGATCGAGATTCAATCTAATTTGAGTTATGAAGAAGAACCAGTTCGTATTTTAGCACGTGAAGTAAAAGAAGTACGAAACAGGAAAATCTCATTAGTGAAGGTACTGTGGCATAAACACGGAATTGAAGAAGCCACTTGGGAACTTGAGGACTTTATGAAGGATCGATATCCAAAATTATTTACCGGTAAGATTTTCGGGGACGAAATTTCTTATGTGGGGGAGAGTTGTGACAGCCCTAGTGTGACCCTAGTAGGAAAGTGGTTTCGGGACCACAAAACCGAGTCATAAAAATAATTAATTGCTATATTCTATGCTTATTATGTGTGTACATGAGTATGTGGAAGTTTCATTCTCTAATTTTTCCAATTGCATGAGAAATTATTAAATAGGGATCGATATGAGACATGGTGAAATATGATAGGCTAATTTAAAATGGTCTATTAGTGCATGTACCAAAAAGGGTGGTTTTGCATGTCAATTTACCCAAAAGATGAAGAGTGGCCGGCCAAGGGGTGATGGTGCTCCACTTATTCTAATTTAATATGTTTTGTTTAGTTAACAAATGGCTTAAAATAATTATAATAAAATTGAATAAAAGAGAAAAAGGGAAGAGGAGTGTTCATCTTCTTCTCCATCTTGCCAAGGCCGAAACAAGGAAGAAAAATAAGGGGAACTTACCTAGAGCAAGTCGGCATTCATCTTTAGCTATAGGAGGTAAGCTTTGAATTTGTTGATTTGGATTTATAATATGCTAAGCTAAATTGTGGATGCACTCTTGGTAATGTCAAGAAAGTTGAGATTTTTCATGGTGATTTGGGCTATATGCCGAATGACTAAGTCTTAGAATAGGGTAGAGATTTTGGATGAGTAGTTTAGAGGCTCCTTGTACATTCGGTCAAAAGGTGAATTTATTGAGAATGTTAATTTCTTCCTCTATGATTATTTTCCTAGCATGTTAAATGGTTCTTGATAGGGCCGAATGAGTTATGGAAGTTTTTATAAATGTATGAAGTTCAAGGTGCAAAATTTTAGTCTTGATGTTATGGATAATTCGGTTGAGATATGGGGAGAGGGAGTTGTCATTTAGGTTGAGATCAAAGGGATGAGCAATAGGCGTTAAAAGGTGAAATGTGTGAAACTTAAGGTGTAAAAACCTATATGTAATTACATAGGAAATGTTAAAAAACTAACATGGTATATTCGGCCATGTAGAGTACATCCTAGAGATATTATATTTAATTCCCTACAATCGACTAAATGGGTGATTAGTAAGGGTGATTGCCGAATATACTAACATACATATGCATGTGTAATTGGATTGTAAATATTTAGCAAGGCGGTTAAACTAGTTGATTTATTGATTAAGCTCAAGGAGTTAAAGGAGGAGAATCAAGCAAAGGCAAAGAAAAGATCATCGAGTAGCCGAGTTGGAACCGTCTTACCCAACACAAGGTAAGTCACCAAGCATATATTTTGTATTGATCTAAATAGACATAATGTCTATGTAATTATGCCGAATGGAATGATAAATTTATATACATGTATGCATGTGGTGATGAAAGTGTTGAATGAAAAGAAAAGAGGTGAGATGTATTGAGTTGTTGATTTCGGCACTAAGTGTGCGGGTATAAACATTTATGATCATGAGATTGGCACTAAGTGTGCGGGTTTAAATTGTACAGCACTAAGTGTGCGAGTTTGATTATATAGCACTAAGTGTGCGAGTTGATTATATAGCACTGAGTGTGCGGACTTAATATATATTTTTGAATCACTATGGACACTAAGTGTGCGACATTATTGAGTTGATCACGGACAGCGGATCGGGTAAGTACCTTGAGTTCATGGCTAATAGGCGCTATGTTTATATTTGGAGTTGAGCTTGGTAAGTTTGAACCTATGTGACAATTATAATTGAAGTCACGTACATAAGATTTATCGTGGAATAGGTGAAAGGTCGTTTAGTTGTATGATTGTAACGAAAATAAAATGATGTATGAAAATGCCTCAAATATCCTATTGATTAGTATATGGAATGTGAATGCATGACTTGGTATGAGATTGAACCGATAGGTCTAAGGAACTATGGTATGGTTCGGTATGGATGGAGTAACTAGCCTCGTTCCATTTTGTTTCCTCTTGTGATAATGTTATTAATGGATGGTAGTGCATTGCTTATGACTTACTGAGTTATATACTCACTCGGTGTTTCCTCGTCACCTATTTTAGGTTTCTTGGACTCGTCTCTTTTTGCGTGATCGGGCCGTCATCGAAGTCATCACAGCAGCTAGCAAGTTTTGGTACTTTCTCTTTAGTCGGTCTAGGAGAACATTTCGGCATGTATAGGCTAATATGTTTTGTTGAAATTTGGTATGTAAACTTTTAGCCATGCGAAAATGGCATAAATGTTCGGTTGGATTTGGTTCTATAATGTTAGGTCGTAAGTCTTGGTAATTCGATTTTTATGCCATATGTCATGGTTGATTATTTTTGGTGTTAAAATTCATGACATGGCAATAGTGTAGTAGGGAGATGTTTGACAATGATTAGCCTTTGGCATGGCTAGTCATGATCATAATTTGTGATATGTATGATGAATTACAAGTTAGATCAAGGAGAAATCACGAAATAGGCATAGTTGCTTTAGTAACAGATGCTGGCAGCGGCAGTGGCGTGAGATTGAAAAATCACTAAAAATAGTAGGAATGGAATTAATTAATGAATAAATTATGTAATCGAAGCTCGATGAGTCTATTTTCATATGGAAGAAACGAAACGACCATATGAGCTGTATGTTAGGAGATAATTAAACCCTTGTGAAACAGGACCAGAGCGATTTCTGGATCCCCTGTTCCGACTTTAAAGATTCACCATAAATTAATCAGAGACAATTAGAAGTCGTAATGCACAAAGGTCAGAGTAATCGAACCCAGGAACAGGGACGACTTTAACTAATAAACTGTACCAATTGGCCCGACCAAAAATTCTACAAAAATTCTACCATATAGATATATGAGTCTAGTTCCGGGGAAAATTTACGAAACTGGATTTCGAGTTTCAGAACTCAAGATATGATTTTTAAAGCGACTAGTACGAAGATTGGCAGCTTGTCTGGGAAATTTTTAATAAGTGGTTTGAAGTCTGTTAACACCTCGTGTTCGACTCCGGCGACGGTCTCGGGTTCGGGGTGTTACAGAATTTGCCTACAATAATAGTTTTCAGTCAAGTTTGAAAATGACGCCTTATGAGGCATTGTATGGGCGTAAGTGCCGAACACCCTTGTATTGGACCGAACGCAGAGAGAATCTGATTGACGGAATTGATTTAGTCAGAAAAACCAAAAAAAAAAGTGAAGGTAATTTGTGATTGTTTGAAAGCTGCTTCGGATAGACAGAAATCCTAGGCAAACTTGGAACGAAAAGAGATTGAGTTTCAAATCGGTGATAAGGTATTCTTGGAAGTATCTCCGTGGAAGAAAGTTTTGAGGTTTGGTCAAAAAGGCAAATTAAGTCCACGCTTTATTGGACTGTATGAGATAACCGAAAGGATAGGGCCGGTAGCTTATCGGTTGGCTTTGTTGTCTGAATTGGAAAGAATTCATGATGTGTTTTATGTGTCTATGTTACGCCGATACCTATCTGATCCTTCGCATGTGATTTCGTGATTTCACCGATAAAGATTGAGATCGACCGGATATGACTTATGGAAAAAAGCCAGTTAAGATTTTGCCTCGGGAAGTCAAATAGTTGAGAAATAAAAGTATTACTCTTGTGAAGTCTTGTGGCAAAGGCATGGGGTTGAAGAGGCTACACGGGAGACCGAAGAAAATATGAGAAACCAATACCCAAACTTTTTCACTGGTAAGATTTTTGGGAACGAAAATCCCTAAGGGGGAGAGTTGTATCATCCCGATTCTTGGGCCTAGTCGAAATAGTGGTTTTGAGACCACAAATCCGAAGTAGAAATAATTATTTTATGATTATTATGAGGTCTATGATATGATTGCATGATTGAGTGAAAATTTCATGAAGAATTTTTTTTGATAAAGTGTCAAATTTGACATTTAAGACTAAATTGAAAAAGTTGCAGAATGTGAGTTCTTGAAGCTTTAAGCATGAAATTGCCATGGATTATTGATTAGAGGTCCTTAAATAGCAATTTTCCCAATTCCTGTTTTTATGGACAAAAATAGGCACGAATAGGAAAATTTTGAAAGAAAAGCCTTAAGGGTATTTTTGTCATTTTGTTAATAAAAGAATAAAAAGGGAAAATAAGTCAAAAAATTGGTGTCCATCTTCATGTGTGCCGAAATTTTAAGGGTTCATAGCTAGGGTTTCTTCAACTTTCAAGCTCAATAAGTGCATCCTAGCCCCGTTTTTAATGCTCTTTACATTTTTTAAACCATCATAACCCAATTTACCAATTTCTAGCCATATTTTGAAGTAGGGTTCATGTTTGAAATTTGACCCATGTATGACATGTATGTGTTTTGATGTTTAATGGAAGACTATGAATGTTTGATGTGTGATAAACATATTTTAATAAGTGATTTCTAGTGAAAATGGCTAAAAACGACTTATTTGTAAAGTTTGTAAAATGAGTAGTAAGATGTATGATTTAATGAGAAATGTGGGCTATTATGAGCATGTTATAAGTTCGGCTAGGCTTGGGTAACAAAGAATATGAACACATTTCATTTTATGAGCCTAGGGGATAATTTGTAATTATGTGGAAGTTTAGGAGCAAAATTGTAATTTTACCAAAGTATGATTTATGGACTGATTTGAACAATGTGATAATTAAATAAGTGAAATTTACTATTATAGATCAAGAAAAATAGAGTCAGGACCTAAACCGAGGAAAGAATAAGGTTATATAGACTAAATCGAATAGTTAGTCATATTTTGGTACCGAGGTAAGTTCGTGTGTACATAATGCAACATTACATTATTATATGTTTTTAGTGCTTTAATATTGCATGAATTGTGAATTGTACTTGTGGATTTAATTAATGGTGACTCGATGACGATTCGACGAAGTTTGATATCTCGAAACCCCGGTTGAATCTTAGGAATAGTTAGGATACAAATGCCATGACATTAGGGTTATGTGTGATCCCATGTAAGACCATGTCTGGGACATGGCATTGGAATCGATATTTGATCCCATGTAACAAATATCTAGGATATGGCATTGGCATCGATATGAAACATCATGTAAGACCATAGCTAGGCTATTGGCTTCGATCTGTGATCCCATGTAAGATCATATCTAGGATATGGCATTGGCATCTTACTATGTGCATGAGAGTTCTCGAGTCTTCTTTAGTATTCCAAGTGGTTCAATGGGTAATCCAACGATTATGTCAAAGAGATGACAAGGTATGATCATGTTGAAAAGGTACAGGTCTGTAGACAAAGCTCATAAATATTAAGATTATGAATCGATGAGACCTCGGTAAGAAGTGATTAAATGAATTATGATCATGAGTTTTATTGTACATTATGTAAATTTCATGACTTAAAATGTACCTATGATACTTGATGACATTGTGATAAATATTATTACGTTATGTGTATAATAATGAATGGTTAATGTTGTTAATTATTTGCATGCAAACTTACTAAGTTTTATGCTTACTCCCCTTTCTTTTTTCAATTTCTTATAGTATTTCCAAGCTAGCTTAGGGATCAAAAGACGTCGAAGCTCGATTCACACTATCAAACTCATGTTTTAGGTATAGTGAATTTAAGTATTTTGAGTATGGCATGTATAGGGACTTGGTCTTTTTTTTATATGTCATATTGATTTAGCCAAATGTGTTGGCTTATAACGATTTGATGATTAATTTTGTACATAGCCATCAGATATGGCTCATATTAATTATGGGGATGTAATCCTATTCGTATATGCATGCATGTCTATGGTCACTCATGCTGTAGTTAAATTCACTTGGCTAGATGAATTGTGAATATGGTCATGTATGTTTGATGATGGAATTGTGAGTTAATGGCAGAACAACAACTAAGGCATGAATGTATAAAATGGAAGTAAATTGATGTTTCATATTGCATGTGATTTGGTAAGCTTGGTCTAAATAAAATATGAAGTCTTAAGCTAGTATAAATTGACAAGAAGTTGATATGCACGAGCCATGTTTATGAGATGTGTAAGTGTGCATGTGTTTTTAAGGGTGACAAAAGGCTTGAAAAATAGCCTCAAAGTTTTCCACATGGGATAGACACACGGGCATGTGTCTAGACCGGGTGTGACACATGGTCTGCCCCATGGGCGTGTGATCCGGCAGTATGTCCCCTGCACCCAAATTAGGTAAAACAGAATGCCCAGTAGTAAACACATGGGTAGAGACACGGTCGTATGTCTCGACGGTGTGAAGGACACAGCCTTAGTACATGGACGCGTGCCTTGGCCATGTGAAGTCTGCACCTGATTTTTGGAATTTAATTCGCCACACGGCCTAAGCACATAGGCATTTGACTTGGCCGTGTGACCCTAATTACATTGATGACGTCATAAATAGAAAGTCACACGGCCTGAGGACACTGGCGTGTGTGACCACACAGCCTACGCACACGGGCGTGTAACCCTCCAAAACTAGAAAATTTTCTAAGTATCCCAAAAGTTCCGAAAGTTCTCAATTTAGTCCCGAACCACACTCAATGGATTTTTTGGACCTCGTGGGTTCGTATAAGGGACAATATGCTTGTGTATAAATGGTTTTAATTTGAGCAAAATTTTATGGTCCAGTTTTGTATGAATGTTTATGTTTGAGTCTGGTAATGCCTCGGACCCTATCCCGGTGTTGGATACAGGTAAGGGGTGCTACACTTTCTTTGCTTATGTTTTCCTCCCTTTAATTGGTGCCATGAATATGCTTTCAGTGCACCAAAACCGAACATAATTTGAATTTCCTTGGTCCTTTGAATAGTCACCTGATCAAGAATGAATGTTTATTAAACACTTGAAACCTATTCACATTCTTATTTTACTTAAAAACACTTTAATAAAAAAATAAAATAGACACACTTTATGCATTAAAAGTAATAGCCAAAATAAATAACACACTTATAAAAACAAAATCAATCATATTTAACAACTAAGATGCAACATCACTAACCCATATCCGTCGCCGAAACAGGGTTACAGAACATTACTGAAACTTTCAGAACATTTTCAGATAATTCAAACATTTACTATTCATTCCTCGAGATTTATTCATAACGTCCCTTAAATAAACCCTCGAGGCCTAAAATGAGCATTAGAATTGAGTCAGGACTTAATCGGAAACTCTAAGAGCTTTTCGTGAAATTTCAAAATTTTCCATGGTGCAGGGCTCACATGCCCGTCTGGTCCAAGGGACATGCCCGTGTGACCCTGGGACACGCCCATGCTACAGGTCGTGTTTGACCCCGTGTAACTCTCTGACTTGTGCACATGGTCATGCCACACGCTCGTGTGCTAGGCCGTGTAGCACACACGACTGAGACATACGCCCGCGTCTCTGCCCGTGTACTCAATTCTGAGAATTCTGTTTTATCGAATTTAAGGTGCAGGAGACACACGGTCTGACCACACGCCCATGTACCAAGCCGTGTGTCACACACAGTCCAGACACACACCCGTGTGTCTGCCCATGTGGACAAAATAAAGTCATTCCTAGCTTCATTTCTCACCCAAAATCATACCAAATTTCTGCACCAAACTTACATCCAAATACCAACCAATCCAAGCATTGAATTCAAACAATTTATAACATCTAACATGATTTATTGTTACATGCACTCATGCTTTTACTCTTACCTTTCTCAATCAATCAATAATAAATAGTTATGTTATCTCCATAAAATAAACTTAAATACATATATATACATGTACCAAAACATAATCATCACTAGCCATTCCAACGGCTAGATTACAATAATCATTTACATTTACATGTCAATATGACCAATATAACCTATACATGCCATTGTAACCATAATTAATTTACCATATTGTACCGACATGGGCCGATGGATAGTGTGAGTGATCTCCGCTAAGCTTCCAATCCAACGAGCATATATTCAATCAATTTAACCTCAAGCCCTACACACATCCTCATTGCCCTTGTTAGTCATATATTCCATAATAACATCAAAACATATATGGGCTCAACAATAATAAAGTTTCCATGCACATATGCTTTCCATAACATGTATTCATTTAACATGTATAAATCATCTCTTTATATTACAAGTATAATTTTATAATAGTTCATCTCGAGTTCAAATTATTTCATGTCAGAACTTTACTCATATCATTCAAAATATCAAGGTCACACGAGTAGTAGTACACTCAAGGTGTACAAGTTTATAATCAAGGATGAACATTCTCATCAAATAATTTCCATATACAAATATCATCATCTTATACTTTCATATAACATTTTTCATGTATCATCATTTTCTTGTATTTCAGATAGATACGTGTAATAACTGATTTTATTATTCATATCTTCTCATGTCTGGATTGTCACCCGTTGAATTTATTTGAAATATCAATGGATACATAAGTAGTACACTCAAGGTGTACAAGACAGGATCCGTCAATTCATATTCAATGGTACCTGTAAGGTATTATTTCAGAGAGTACACTCTCGAGCCACACATTTACAGAACAAGATTCCCAGTCCAAGCTAAATCCAACCCATAACATATGCTCGAGAGGACTTATATCAGGATTATCCGTCTGGGCTAAATCCTTTCTGTAATAAGGTCAATAAGATTACTCGTTCGAGCTAAATCCCGTCAGCAACAAATGCAGAACCTCATTCATTTTAAGAAATCACATATCCATCGATTTTCCATTTATAAAACCGAGATTTAAACATTTTTCAAGCATTATCGGGCATGTGATTATTTCATACATCCATAACATTCATATAATTCAAATAAACATATTCCACATTCATTTCAAGCATAAAAGTAACATTTTTATCATTTATCATTTTTCGGGCATTATCGTTGATCGGGCTTTGTCAGATACAATTTCAATGTCACATATATATATGATATTTATACAATTCACAACACAACATTTAATTCAAACATATAAATATACACAAATTAGTTACACGAACTTACCTAGACAAATGTTCGTTTACGTAAAATCTACTAATACGACATTTTCCTCTTTTCCTCGTTCTAGCTCCAAATTTGGTCTATCCGGATATATACGAGTAAATTTTACATCAATTTATCACATTTCATTTTCAAGTGAACTCGATTTACATCCTAGGCAAAATTATCATTTTGCCACTAACTTTTCCATAAATTCCCATTTCGTCCCTAAGCTCGGAAAATGAAATTTATGCAATTTGCTCCCTATTCCAAGCCTAAACAAAATTTCACCTTAAATTTTACAGCACATATATTCTATAAAATTTAGAATTTTTCTCCAATTTTCACAAATTTATATTTTAGTCCCCAAATCATGTTTTCATCAAAAATCACTTTGTAAAAGTTGTTTATCTATTAACAACCTTTCATTTTCTACCATAAATTTCTAATTTTCAGCATATACATCCATGACCTAATTTCCATACTTTGATAATTCTTCAAATTGATCCCTCAAATAGATAGATTAAGTTATCACAGTTTTAAAAATATCAAAATTACTAAAAACGGGACAAGAAAACTTACCCAATTTGGCCAAGAAAGTTTTTTCTCTCTCTCCTAAGGTTTCCATGAAATATTTTGGGGAATTTTATTTCTATTTAATTAATTTATCATATTTAATCATTTTGATTTCCAATTTAATCCTTAGCCTTTTTCTAATTTTCCATGGATGAATCATCCAAAAATATCTACTAACTTTTTTATTAATGGTCTAATTACCGTATAAGGACATTAAGTTTTAAAATCAATAGCTATTTGATCCTTCTAGCTACTAGAATTCAACTTTTTACATTTTATGCGATTTGGTCCTTCCCGTAATTAAACACTTAATCAGTAAAATTTTCTTATCAAAATTTTCACATGACATTTCTATCATATTACAAACCATAAAATAAAAATAAAATAAATTTTATTTTTCAGCTCAGATTTGTGGTCCCAAAACCACTATTTCGATTTCGCCGAAATTGGGCTGTTACAACTCTCCCCCTTAAAGAATTTTTGTCCTCGAAAATTTTACTAGTAAAGAGATTCAAATATTACTCTCATAGTTTCCTCTAGTTCTTAGGCAACTCCCTCTATATCATATATCATGTCATTATCAAAAAAATTTTACTAAAGCTACCTTTTTATTTCTCAGTTTTTCTCTTCAAGTGCCAGAATTTCAATCAACCTCTCATTGTAAGTCGTGTCAGGCTGAATTTAACATTTATCAAAGCAATAATAGATGATGGGTCTGATCGATACTGTCATAACACATATACTCATAAAAACATTGTGAATTCTATAGAACTCTGATAATAATATCTATCAACACAGAACAGGTCCAATTCTAAAATACAGCACCGAAACATATCTTCAAAAATCTGAATCATATGTTCAAATTGATCATCCGTTTGAGAAAGAAATATAGTGCTAAAGTGTAACCGTATACCTAGAGCTCCTTGCAACTTGTTTCAGAATTGGAATATAAACTATAGTTCTCTATCAGAAATAACAGAAACTAGCACATCATATAATCTGACAATCTCAAATACAGATAATTCAGTCAATCTATCAAGTGAGAAATCCATTCATGCCAGAATAAAATGTACAGACTTCGCCAAACAATTAAATTACTCAAATAGTATCTTTCTTTTTCATAGACAGGGAGAATCTTGATATAAAATTCATAGTAACTTTGTCCCATTTCCATTTCGGTATTTTCACTGACTATAACCATCTTGAAAGTATCATCTCTATCTTGCTGATACATCCAAAATTTAAATATAGATTTAAAAATACGACCTTTCATTACGAGCTATCAGTACATCTTTTCTCAGATCGTTACGCATCTTATCATTTCCTAGATAAACAGACATAGTACCTGTAACGCCCCGTACCCGAGACCATCACCGGAGTCGAACACGAGGTGTTAACAGACTTAATTCATTACTTAAACAGCTCAAATAATTTATTTTTAAAACTTCCAGAGAAGCTGGTAATCTGCGTCACAGTCGCTTAAAAATTCATATTTTGAGTTACAAAACTCGAAATCCAATTTCGTAAATTTTCTCTGAAACTAGACTCATATATCTATCAGCTAATTTTTTTCTGGAATTTTTGGTCAGGCCAAATGGTACAGATTATTAGTTAAAGTCTCCCCTATTGTGGGGTTTGACTGCTCTGACCTCAGTTTATTACGAATCAAATATATCCCTATCCAGAGTTTCAATTACTATGAAGTTTATTTCCCATAAAACTAGACTCAATAAGGAATCTGTACATGTAAATAATGACTTCTAATTATCTTTTTACAATTTTTGGTGAATTTCCAAAGTCAGAACAGGGGATCCAGAAATTGCTCTGGCCCTGTTTCACAAAAATTTAAATATCTCATAAAATATATCTCATTTACCTATTTTGTTTCTTCCATTTGAAAATAGACATAATAATATTTGATCTCATAACTTATTCATCATTTAATTCCATTTCTACTATTTTTAGTGATTTTTCAAATTCACGTCACTGTTACTGTCTGATTGTGCTAATTTCACCTTTTTCATAATTTCCATGGAATAACTAACATTTAGGCATACATAACACCAAACATGTCTTTGATTAGCCATTCCAACAGCTAATCATTATCAAGCATTTACATACCAATCATTAGCCATATCATAAGATCATACACACAAAATGGCTATGATGCTATACATGCCATACTCAAAATGAAACGTCTAACTATACCAAAATAATCCTTGTGATAGTGTGCCCGGACCTCTGATGTACTTTACGATCCCCGAGTTAGCTTGACAAAACTATAAAAAGAAGGAAAATAAAGGGGTAAGCATGAAGCTTAGTAAGTTTGCATGCAAATAAATAACAACATTCATAAGAACTATCTTACTACTTGGTATGATACTACATAATGCAACTTCATTAATTGTCATAGACATATTTTAAACTTCTTCACTTACTCACTTACTTAAATACTTACTTACTTAATCAAATTTATTAATACATTTTAGTTACCTTTTTCCTTATCAAGCATACATGAACATTATGTACTTACCTTTACTCTTCTAGCATGAACTTGTCTTATCTTTTTAGTATAACTCATCTTACCTTACCTTACCTTGATATTCTCTTTAAATTTTCCCGTTGAACCACTTGGAATACTAAGGATACACGGGTACCTTACCATTGCCATGACTTGTCATGGTCTTACATGGTATCCTTTTGAAACTTACCATTGCCATGTCTTGACATGGTCTTACATGGTAGCCTTGCCTTATGAACCCACCAATGCCATGCCTTGGCATGGTCTTACATGGGACCTTTGCCTTATAGTAACTTATCAATGCCATGTCTTGACATGGTCTTACATGCTTTCCTTGCCTTAGAAACCTTACCAATTGCCATGCCTTGCCATGGTCTTACACGGTATCCTTAAACCCTAATGTCATGACATTTGTATCCTACACATTCCTAAGGTTCAACCGGGACTTTCTGAAATTTCTTCTCCGTCAATTCATGCTTAAGTATTCTTTGTATAATTTCATAAAATAAATATACACATGCTGGAAATTAACAAAATTAACATAAAATAATAGAATATTACATTTATTTACCGCAAACTTACCTCGAAACAAAATACGATCAACTATATCGATTTAGTCCACTATCTTTTTCTTTCCCCGGTCTAACTCCGGATTTTGTTCTTCTTGATCTATAATAAAAAATTTAGCTTATTTAATACTCACATTTATTAAAACAATCCTTGACCCAAACTTTGGAAAAATTACATTTTTGCCCCTAAACTTTCACATATTTGTACTTTTTCCCCAAGGCTCGTAATTTAAACTTCATCCTATTTTCTTATGTTTTATGACATGCTGATCATTTTTCCCTTCAATGACAATATCAAATTCACACTCTAACATGTACTTATGATTATTAGGTATTTTTACCGATTAAGCCCTTTTACTCGTTTTCACTTAAAACCGAGTAGCACAAGTTGTCTAACATAATTTAAAACCTCATATTCTATCATAAAACACCAAAATACACAAATTTCACCTATGGGTATTTTTCCAAATATGAACCCTAGGTTGAATTATTGCTAGAATAAGCTTAATCAAGTTATCGGGACTCCAAAAACGTAAAGATCATTAAAAACGGGGCTTGAAATCACTTACTATGGAGCTTGAAAGCTTGAAACAAACCCTAGCTATGGAGAACCCTTGAAATTTCGGCCTAATGAAGAAGATGGACAAAAATTGGCTTTTAATTTTATTTTTAATTCATTTTAATAACTAAATGACCAAAATGCCCTTACTACTAAACTTTCCAAAAATTCCATCCATGTCCAATTTTTGTCCATAGACTTAGAAATTGGTCAAATTTCTATTTAAGACCTCCTCATTAATATTCCAAAGCAATTTCATACTAAAAATTCTAGAATGCAAGTTTTGCAAATTATTCGATTTAGTCCCTAATCTCAACTTAAGCACTTTATGCATAGAATTTCATCACGAAATTTTCACACAATCATGCAATCATATCATGAACCTCAAAATAATAATAAAATAAAATTTTCTACCTCAGATTTATGGTTTCGCAACCACTATTCTATTTAGGCCCTATTTCGGGATGTTACATTTCTCCCCCCTTTAGGGATTTTCATCCCCGAAAATCTTACCTGTGAAGAGATTTGGCTACTGTTTTTGCATAGCCTCTTCGGGCTCCCATGTAGCCTCGTCTACCCCATGTCTATTCCATAGTACTTTCACAAGTGCAATACTTTTGTTCCTTAATTGCTTTACCTCTCGAGCTAGAATCTTTACCGGTTCTTCACTGTAAGTCATGTCTGGCTGAATCTCAACCTCTGTCTGAGAAATCACATGTGACAGATCTGAACGATAACGACGTAGCATAGACACATGAAATACATTATGAATCTTCTCTAACTTAATCGGCAAAGCTAACCGATATACTAATGGTCCGACTCTCTCAATCACTTCAAACGATCCAATAAAACGTGGACTTAGTTTGCCTTTCTTGCCAAATCAGAGAACTTTCTTCCACGGGGATACTTTCAAAAACACTTTGTCACCAACTTGATACACAATCTCTTTTCTCTTCAAATCTACATATGACTTTTGTCTGTCTGAAGCTGCTTTCAAGCAATATCTGATGATTTTTACTTTCTCTTCTATTTCCTTAACTAGATCAACCCCGTAAATTTGATTTTCCTTAAGCTCTGTCTAATACAAAGGTGTGCGACATTTACATCCATACAAAGCTTCATAAGGTGCCATCTTCAAACTCAACTCATAACTATTATTGTAGGCAAACTCTACTAATGGTAAATATTTTTCCCAACTACCTTGAAATTCCAGTACACAACATCTAAGCATATCTTCAAGTACCTGAATAACTCTCTCTGACTGACCGCCTATTTGAGGATGGAAACCTGTACTAAAACTCAACTTAGTGCCCAAAGCCTCCTGTAATTTCTTCCAAAACCGTGAAGTAAATCTTGGATCTCTGTCTAAAATGATCGATAATGGTACCCCGTGTAGTCGACTATCTCTGAAATATACAACTCGGCCAACTTGTCAAGTGAATAATCCATACGAACTGGGATAAAATGAGCCGACTTCGTTAACTTATCAATCACAACCCATATTGCATATTTCTTTCTTGGTGTCAACGGCAATCCTGTCACAAAATCCATAGTAACTCGATCCCATTTCCATTCAGGGACTAGCACAGGTTGCAATAAACCTGAAGGTACCTGATGTTTGGCCTTTACCTGCTGACAGATCAAGCATCTAGAAACAAACTCTAAAATGTCCCTTTTCATTCCTACCCACCAGTACATTTTCTTCAAATCATTATACATCTTTGTACTACCTGGATGAATAGACAAAGAACTACTATGTGCTTCCTGTAAGATCTTTCGAATAAGCTCATCATTCTTCGGTACGCATACCCTATCTCAGAACATCAAACAACCGTCAGAACTGATCTGAAAATCTGACTCTATATCTGACCCACACTGATCTCTTTTGGCTAACAACTCACTGTCATTTTTCTAAGCTTCACAAATTTCTTCAAGAAACATCGGCTTAGCTCTCAACTCAGCTAAGTTAAAACCATCATCTGATAAGGCTGGACTAGTGTTCAAAGCTCTTAATGCAAATAAAGATTTCCTACTCAAAGCATCAGCAATAACGTTTGCCTTACCTGGGTGATAATCGATCACTAGCTCATAATCTTTAATCAACTCTAACCATCTTCTTTGCCTCAAATTCAAATCTTTTTGAGTCATCAAATTTTTCAAACTTTTGTGATCAGTGAATATGTGGCACTTCTCACCGTACAAATGATGTCTCCAAATTTTTAGCACAAAAACAATGGCAGCTAGCTCTAAATCATGCGTCGGATAGTTCTTCTCATGTGGCTTTAGCTGTCTAGAGGCATAAGCAATTACCTTCCCTTCCTGCATAAGTACACAACCAAGTCCATTCATGGACGCATAACTGTAAATCACAAACTCCTTACCTGGTTCTGGTTGTACTAAAATAGGTGCTTTAGTTAACAATGCTTTTAACTTGTCAAAACTCTAGTGACACTTCTCAGTCCATTCAAACTTGACATCCTTTCACAGCAATCTTGTCAGTGGGGTAGCTATCATGGAAAATCCCTCTACAAATCGTCTATAATATCCGGCAAGCCCAAGAAAACTTCTAACTTCTGATACATTTCTAGGAGGCTTCCAATCAACAATGGCTGAAATCTTGCTCGAATCAACCTTAATACCTTTACCTGAGACAATATGCCCAAGAAAACCAACTTCTCGTAACCAGAACTCACTTTTGCTGAACTTGGCATACAACTGATTATCTCTCAGAATCTGTAAAACTGTTCTCAAATGCTCTGCATGCTCAGTCTCATCATGAGAATAAATAAAGATATCATCAATGAACACAACTACAAACTTATCTAAGTACGGTCTGAAAATTCGGTTCATTAAGTCCATGAAAATGGCAGGATCATTAGTTAAGCCAAATGGCATCACAAGGAACTCATAATGACCATACCTAGTCTGTAAAGCAGTCTTCAGGACATCTGACTCTTTAACTCGCAACTGATAGTATCCGGATCTCAAATCTATCTTGGAGAACACAGTAGCTCCCTTCAATTGATCGAACAGATCATCAATTCTAGGCAATGGATACTTGTTCTTTACTATTACCTTGTTAAGTTGCCGATAATTTATGCACAATCTCATCGATCCGTCTTTCTTTTTCACAAATAGCATTGGTGCACCCCATGGTGAACTACTGGGTCTTACAAAGCCTTTATCTGTTAATTCCTGCAACTGAGCTTTCAATTCTTTCAATTTCAATGGAGCCATTCTATAAGGAGCAATAGAAATGGGTGTGGTACCTGGAATCAACTCAATACCAAACTCAACTTCTCTAACAGGAAGCAAACCTGGTAGTTCTTTCGAAAACACATCGGGAAACACACATACCACAGGCACTGATTCAATTTTCAATTCTGGATCTTTAGTGTTCAACACAAAAGCAAGATAAGCTTCATACCCTTTTCTCAAACATTTCTGAGTAGACATAACAGAAATTATGGGAAATGAACTATCTGACTCTTCTGAATTAACCCGAAGAATTTTACCATTTTCACACTTCAACTCAATGAAATTCTGTCCACAATTCACTATCACATCATGTGTAGTCAACCAATCCATACCAAGAATCACATCAAACTCATCAAATGGCAATAGCATGAGATCGGCCGGAAAACAGTAGCCTCTAATCATCAAAGGGCAATTTCTACATACTTTATCTACTAATACATGCTTGTCTAATGGATTCGATACTTCAATCACAAATTCTGTAGATTCTATAGGCATACTTATACTAGGCATAAATTTCATGCAAACATATGAATGGGTTGAACCCGGATCAATCAAAGCAATAACTCTAGTATCATGGAGAGAAAATGTACCCATAATCACATCGGGGAAGGATGTCTCTTCGCGAGCACGGATAGCATAAGTCCTCGCAGGTACTCTAACATCTAGCCTCACTGCTAAATCTCTAGATGCACCTCTATTATTTGCCCCAGCTCCCAGATTTCTCAGTGGTCTGCCTCTGACAGGAGCTTTTCCTGATCTTACATTCGGTATTGCTTCCCTTTTAATCATCTCGGGACACTCCCGAATAAAATGGTCTGGTGCACCACATCAGAAACAACCTGTCTCAGTTGCTCGACATTGACCTGGGTGACGTCGACCATATCGGGGACACTCTGGTCTATCAGGCTGAACACTGCCAACACTTGCAATTGAAGTGGTCTGAGCTTTTGGACTCATAAATCTTCTGCCTCTGTTTCGGCTAGAATATCCAGGTGAAAAATTAGATCTAGTGGAGAACTCTCTAGGCCCCTTGGATGTAGACTGAAATGACTTGCTAATTAGTCTTTTCTTCGTGTCTTGCATCTCAATTTCTAGGATAACAAACTCTTTTATTTCTAGGACACCAACAGACAATCGGATATCATCATTAAGTCCATCCTCAAATCTTTTGCACATGATAGCCTCTGTAGACACACACTCTCGAGCATAATTACTGAGTCTAACAAACTCACGCTCATATTCAGTCACTGTCATATTGTCCTGTTTCAACTCTAGAAACTCTTTTCTTTTCTGGTCAACAAACCTCTGACTGATGTACTTTTTACGGAATTCCTCCTAAAAGAAGTCCCAAGCGACTCTCTCTTTCGGTACAACTGATACAAGTGTCTTCCACTAATGGTAGGCCGAATCTCTAAGGAGTGATACAACAAATTTCATACATTCCTCAGGTGTGCAGGATAACTTATCAAAGACTCTGATAGTATTCTCGAGCCAAAATTCTGCCTTTTCTGCATCATCATCTTTTGTAGCTCGAAACTCTTCGACTCCTTGTTTTCTGATTTTATCAACTGGTGGTTTTTCTCTTAGAACCGTACCTGTGACTGGGGGAGCTACATGAGTGGTCTGATGATCATGAGGGGGTGGAGGTCTAACAGTCAGATTCGTTCGAACAAACTCGGCAAACCATTCATTCATAGCTTGGAAGAAGGCTTCTCGAGCCCCTCCTCCTTGACTAACTGTAACGTGCCTTTCACTACTATTTGGTGGAACCGTCCCTTCTGCGGGAGCGGGCACGTTACTATGTACATCATCTGCACCAGCTTGTTCGGGATCCATAACTATAAAAGAAAACATTTTAAAATCGTCAGGAGTCGTCACACTATCAACACCTAAGTATGGCATGTATAGCTAGACTATTACTCATACTAAATATTCTGAGAACCGGCTAAACCTTTGCTCTGATACCAATAAATGTAACACCCCATACTCGAGACCGTCACCAGAATAGAACACGAGGTGTTAACGGACTTAATTCATTACTTAAACAGCTCAAAATATTTATTTTTAAAACTTCCAGAGAAGCTGGCAATCTGCGTCACAGTCGCTTAAAAATTCATATTTCGAGTTACGAAACTTGAAATCCAATTTCGTAAATTTTATCTGAAACTAGGCTCATATATCTATCAACTAATTGTTTTCTAGAATTTTTGGTCAGGCCAAATGGTGCAGTTTATTAGTTAAAGTCTCCCCTATTGCGGGGTTTGACTACTCTGACCTCTGTTTATTACAAATCAAATATCTCCCTATACAGAGTTTCAATTAATATGAAGTTTATTTCTCATAAAACTAGACTCAATAAGGAATCTGTACATGTAAATAATGACTTCTAATTATCTTTTTCCAATTTTTGGTGAATTTCCAAAGTCAGAATAGGGGATCCAGAAATTGCTCTGGCCCTGTTTCACAAAAATTTAAATATCTCATAAAATATATCTCATTTACCTATTTTGTTTCTTCCATTTGAAAATAGACATAATAATATTTGATCTCATAACTTATTCATCATTTAATTCCATTTCTACTATTTTTAGTGATTTTTCAAATTCACGTCACTGTTACTGTCTGATTGTGCTAATTTCACCTTTTTCATAATTTCCATGGAATAACTAGCATTTAGGCATACATAACACCAAACATGTCTTTGATTAGCCATTCCAACAGCTAATCATTATCAAGCATTTACATACCAATCATTAGCCATATCATAAGATCATACACACAAAATGGCTATGATGCTATACATGCCATACTCAAAATGAAACGTCTAACTATACCAAAATAATCCTTGTGATAGTGTGCCCGGACCTCTGACGTACTTTACGATCCCCGAGTTAGCTTGACAAAACTATAAAAAGAAGGAAAATAAAGGGGTAAGCATGAAGCTTAGTAAGTTTGCATGCAAATAAATAACAACATTCATAAGAACTATCTTACTACTTGGTATGATACTACATAATGCAACTTCATTAATTGTCATAGCCATATTTTAAACTTCTTCACTTACTCACTTACTTAAATACTTACTTACTTAATCAAATTTATTAATACATTTTACTTACCTTTTTCCTTATCAAGCATACATGAACATTATGTACTTACCTTTACTCTTCTAGCATGAACTTGTCTTATCTTTTTAGTATAACTCATCTTACCTTACCTTACCTTGATATTCTCTTTAAATTTTCCCCTTGAACCACTTGGAATACTAAGGATACACGAGTCCCTTACCATTGCCATGACTTGTCATGGTCTTACATGGTATCCTTTTGAAACTTACCATTGCCATGTCTTGACATGGTCTTACATGGTAGCCTTGCCTTATGAACTCACCAATGCCATGCCTTGGCATGGTCTTACATGGGACCTTTGCCTTATAGTAACTTATCAATGCCATGTCCTGACATGGTCTTACGTGATTTCTTTGCCTTAGAAACCTTACCAATTGCCATGCCTTGGCATGGTCTTACACGGTATCCTTAAACCCTAATGTCATGACATTTGTATCCTACACATTCCTAGGGTTCAACCGGGACTTTCTGAAATTTCTTCACCGTAAATTCATGCTTAAGTCTTCTTTGAATAATTTCATAAAATAAATATACACATGCTGTAAATTAACAAAATTAACATAAAATAATAGAATATTGCATTTATTTACCGCAAACTTACCTCAAAACAAAATACGATCAACTATATCGATTTAGTCCACTATCTTTTTCTTTCCCCGGTCTAACTCCGGATTTTGTTCTTCTTGATCTATAATAAAAAATTTAGCTTATTTAATACTCACATTTATTAAAACAATCCTTGACCCAAACTTTGGCAAAATTACATTTTGCCCCTAAACTTTCACATATTTGCACTTTTTCCCCAAGGCTCGTAATTTAAACTTCATCCTATTTTCTTATGTTTTATGACATGCTTATCATTTTTCCCTTCTATGACAATATCAAATTCACACTCTAACATGTACTTATGACTATTAGGTATTTTTACCGATTAAGCCCTTTTACTCGTTTTCACTTAAAACCGAGTAGCACAAGTTGTCTAACATAATTTAAAACCTCATATTCTATCATAAAACACCAAAATACACAAATTTCACCTATGGGTATTTTTCCAAATATGAACCCTAGGTTGAATTATTGCTAGAATAAGCTTTATCAAGTTATCGGGACTCCAAAAATGTAAAGATCATTAAAAACGGGGCCTGGAATCACTTACTATGGAGCTTGAAAGCTTGAAACAAACCCTAGCTATGAAGAACCTTTGAAATTTCGGCCTAATGAAGAAGTTGGACAAAAATTGGCTTTTAATTTTGTTTTTAATTCATTTTAATAACTAAATGACCAAAATGCCCTTACTACTAAACTTTCCAAAAATTCCATCCATGTCCAATTTTTGTCCATAGACTTAGAAATTGTTCAAATTGCTATTTAAGACCTCCTAATTAATATTCCAAAGCAATTTCATAGTAAAAACTTCTAGAATGCAAGTTTTACAAATTATTCGATTTAGTCCCTAATCTCAACTTAAGCACTTTATGCATAGAATTTCATCACGAAATTTTCACACAATCATGCAATCATATCATGAACCTCAAAATAATAATAAAATAAAATTTTCTACCTCAGATTTGTGGTTTTGTAACCACTGTTCCGTTTAGGCCCTGTTTCGGGATGTTACAGTACCATTGTGATCATTCATGTAAAATTTTCTATAAAAGTTCCAAACTCTTCAGTACATAGGCTTTATCTCAGAATAATAGACAATCATCAGATTCAAACCTGCTATATTGATTCAATAATTATTGCATTCAGTACTTGTTTATCTTACAACTCATTATCATTTTTTCTGGGTTTCACAGATCTGTTGTAAAAACATCAGCTTAGCTTTAAGCTCAGCTAAAATTATTATTTCATCAGACAATAGCAATCGAGTATTTTTGCTCATAAAGAAAACAAAGAATTTTCTACTCAACATATCAGCAATTATATTTACTTTTTCTAAATGAAAATCAATTACCAAATCAAGGTCTTTCAATAATTCAAACCATCTATTCTGTGTCAAATTCAAATATTTCTATACCATCGGGTGTTTTAAAATTTATGATCAGTATATATATGATATTTTCATCATTCAGATACTGTTACCAAATTGTCAGTGCAAACACAATAATTGTCAATTCAAGATCATATACTGGATAATTCTTTTTCCTGTAGCTTTATCTGGCTGGAAGTATAGACCATTACTTTACCTTTCTTAATCAAAATACAATCTAATCCATTCAATGTTGTATCACTGTGATAATAAATTATTTACCCGATTTAGACTGAACCAGAACTAATGCTTAGGTCATCAGGGCTTCCAACTGATCAAAACTTTACTAACATTTGTCAGTCCATTCAAATCTTACATCTTTCTGTAATATCCATATCATTGATGTAGCTATCATAGGAAACACTTTTACGAAAATTAAAAAGGATATCGAAGCTTTAAATTATTCCGAGATCACAATCATCAGATAGGTTAAAACCATAATACTATAATAGATCGGACATTTCCACAATATAAATGGAACAATACTTCAACCTCAATAATATTTTTCAAACAAAAGAGGAAAACCAAGGGTGGTTTCAATTTCAACCAGTGCAATAATACAATTTCTATAATCTGTGTTCCATATTATCAAATTCCCATGATCAAGTCAAAATTCATAACAGTAGTAAATATAATTACCACTGACCAATGAATATCTTTCATAGATAAACCATAAAATAACAAGAAAACCGAGATAACAAAATCCAAATTACAAAGCTACACTAAATTTCCGAGAAGATAATCCATGTTGAATAATAGAAAGATTGATGACATCTCAGAGAAAGTCTAGAAGAGTAATATTTCACATTCACACTATAAACAGTCTTAATAGAGACAGTGTAACTCCCACATTTGCCATTCAGAACTTCAACTAAAAGAAGCAAAAAATAGCATCATACAAATCTTATCATCAAGTCTTCTATCACCTATGATGGCTTGGAAAATCAAAGAAAAATAAAGCAATACCACTCATGAGTCAATCAGACTTGCAATAATTTCCATCTATTACCATGTTTAGCCAAGCTTTCCATATAATGATTATAACATCCGAACATAAACAGTTACATATATCTCTGAGAATAATAGTACATATAGAATACCATATAAAATACCCAAAAGAGGTAGTTGTAATATACCCGATTATAATAGCTGTATTCAAATATTTTTGCAATTTCATCACTAATCCACCAACATATATAGTCATCAATAATCTTACATTATTCAGTTCACTGAAAGAGTCAATTTGGAAGAATTTTCGGCTAATACGTTCTATAAATATCATATCTGGATAAGTCGATTACTCGTGAATAACTTCTTCCTTAACAATGACATTACATATTTAGAATAATCTTCAAAAAAATATAATATCTCTGTTAATACTGTCTTTACTTATTAACCCATTCTCAATTTTGACTATATTATTAATCATTTAGCCTTTGAGCCCTTCCTCTCACACCTATGAACTTAATCAATATAAATCTTGTGAATTTTTATCGTATAAAACAGTACTGGCAAAGGGGTAGAGATCGTCAGCCTCAAAAATTAACTTTCATAAATACACAAATATCACTTAACGTGTATCATTAACATGTCCATTTTAAAATATTTATTTCATACATTTATGTAACACCCCAAACCCGGCCTAGACGTTATGACCGGATCCGACGTGCCACATCAAAACGTTAAAACATTTTTTTTCATTCTAAGTCTAGGAAATTGTACTTGATGTTCAAAGGATTAATTCATTGAGGGTTAAAGTGAATGGAAGCTGCGCACCAGGTAGGAAACCGAAAAAAGGAGGTGAGTCCATCGGACTGCTTAAGTACCAAGCTCTTTCGGATCCAATCCTAGACATGCACACCGCCATTGCCACACTCTAACATCGCGTATATTTTTAGGTTACCATTGAAATTATGTCTATTTTAGAATAAAACGTATTTAAGTTTGTAAAACATTATCATAGCAGAAGCCTTGTTTGTAATCGTGTTACTTCGAAATCAATTTATGTTTTTGGAAAACGAACCCTAGATCTAGCCCATTTTGACAGTTAATATAATTTAAGGTCATCATGATAAGTTATAAATCGAAACCCAATTAAAAATAATCATAAGCGGCCTTATTACGTAACAAAACCCAAATCATCAAAGTAAAGAAAATTGAAGTCCAAATCACCAGAAGAAATCCATATTGCAGAACAAGTGGCCACTCCGAATCCCTCGCAACTCCAAGCCCACTATGGCTGGGGATTACCTGCATGGATGAAAATAGGGGATGAGTTTGGGGAAACTCAGTGTGTAAAATTAACCCAACCATAGCCTATATCAGCTCAAACCACAGAAACAGAATAAATTGGCCTTAGCCTAGAACAGAATACAGAATTAAGCCCATAGGCCCATAACAGATCAGATCAGATATTTCATGTATATGCAAAACCGAACACATAACCAACCACATACACCCCCTTACCAACCTTTCACCATGTGGGGAGACTACTCAACCCACCCAACCACTACACGCCACAGAATTATGCAGCATGGCTTCCAGAACAGATAATGTGACAGAGTCACCAGATACAGATAATCGTGGCAGAGCCACCAGGACAGAAATATGTGGCAGAGCCACCAGATTAGATAATTGTGGCATAGCCACCAGAACGCTTCCTCCAAAATATAACCCATGTCCCCATGCAATAAATATTCATTCATGGCATACATTATACAGATTTAAATCAACATGCTTTTCAGACAAAATTAACCCTAGGGGCATATTGGTCATTTACACCTAGGGGTATCATGGTAATTTTCCATACATAAGGGTATTGTAGTGATTTAGCTACTTCTAGGGTTTTCATGCATATCCTATCCATTTACATACTATCAGAATACTTACCGCGCATACTTACCAAATTGAGCCCGTTGGCCCATGAACCCGATTTTTGGCCCATTAAGCCCACATTATCAAAACGTAGGAAATCGCACGTACTGCAGTTTATTACCTTCAGAATACCAAACATACAAACCCAACTATCTTACGATCATTCGCACACTCGCAAATTCCCAAAATACCAACTTTCCGGCATTTCGGCTTTTCGGCTTTTGCCGATCTAGTCTATGAGAGGGTGTCAGTTACACACCTATTTTGCGACGATTCATTGTCGAGATCCACTCACGAACTGCCTACAATTAAATCACTAACATATTACTCTAGATAACGAATTAATACTGAGTAAATAGCCTCTTACCATATTTGGCCAAACATGCTTAGAACCTTCTTGCTCTTACCTTGTTGCCAACTATATCTTAAATCCAAAGATCTGATCGTTCCACTTGTCCAAGCCCTTGATCAGCAGCCTCTAAATCACACCATTTACCAAAGCAGAACAGTTATTACAACCCCTTAGGGCTACAAGTCCAAATCGACAGCCTCCCTAACATTTAGGAATTTCGGCCTTTCCTAAAATACGAAAGAAAGACTATGTTTTGAAACTACTTACCACCGATTCCTTCGACCAATGTTTCCAATTGATGCCTACTTAAATCCAGTGCTGCTCTAGCCTTAAACGATCACCAAATTCAAGCCTTCAGTGTTTTTAATATTCGGCTAAGTCCCTATGAAAGTGCGGTTTTCAGCTTTTTTACAACTGTGTAGAAAAAGATGAATTAATAGGGTTTTACCGTGGTCTCGTCGACAAAAACTTGAGGTTTAAAGGAAGAAAGAATCGGCCAAAGATAATACGTAAAATAAGAGAATTTTGCTAGGAAAAATCGGCACAGAAGAAAGTGTAGCTTTCGGGATTTCAGCTTTTTATGGCCAAAGGCTATGAAGGTTTTGAAACGTCTGAAGGGAAGGATGGAGATGAACAAGAGGGTAGAAGGGTTCAGCTATGAAGGAGAAAGGAGAATAAGAAAAAGGTTGATGAAGAGAGGGGAGAAAAATGAAGAGGGAAATGGTCAGCAAACGGCCCAACTTCCCCTTAATGCCGAATTTATACTAACCTTAACCCTAGCCGAATTTTGCCTCCCTAAAGCTCCTCTTGGCCGGCCAACTCTTGCTCCTCAAGAGTCCATTATTCGGCCAACACAGCTCTCCCTAATCAGCTCCTAAATTCTCTCCCTTATCCCCTCCTTACTCAATCTCCTGAGCAACTCCAACTCTTCCTAACAGTCTTTCACTTCAGTTCCACTACTTACCTTTTCCATTCATAAAAAATAATCCCTTATTTGCTGTCATTGTGACTTGAACCTGGGTCCTCCCAATCATCCACACGCCACTTATAGCATTCCCAGTGGCGTCACTTAGCCACTTTACCACATGCTTCCTTGTGATTTATTTTACACAATTAATACCTAAAAGCCCAATTAACCAGAACCCCTTTTTCTTATGGAATTAAAATTAATTAAAACTACTGGGTTTTACCTTAAGCTTGGGCCTTCTAGAGGCCCACTAACGTACTTAATCCTACGACAAACAAATAGGACACAGAATTTTTAAATTTTTCCAACATTTTTAAAATTCTCAAAAATTGGGGCGTTACAACTCTACCCTCCTTAAAGAAATTTCATCCTCAAAATTTACCTGGTCCGAATAGATGAGGGTATTGTTGCTGCATCGCCTCCTCTGGCTCCCAAGTAGCTTCCTCTCTGCCATGATTACGCCAAAGCACCTTTACTAATGGGACAGATTTCCTTCTCAGAATCTTAACATCTCGATCCAAAATTTGCTCAGGCTCCTCCTCAAAAGTCAAATCAGTTTGCACCTCAATTTCTGCAACCGGCACGACATGAGTAGGGTCAGAACGATAACGCCTTAACATGAAGACGTGGAAAACATCGTGAATCCTGTCCAACTCTGGAGGTAATTCCAACTGATAAGCTACTGGGCCTACTCGTTTCAAAACCCGATAAGGCCCAATGAACCACGGACTCAACTTGCCTTTCTTACCAAACCTCAATATCTTCTTCCAAGGAGAAACCTTTAAAAAGACCATATCCCCTAGTGAGTACTCAATCTCCTTACGCTTCAAATCTGCATACGATTTTTGCCTATCAGATGCTTCTTTCAAACGGTCCCTAATTATTCTGACCTTAGCCTCAGTATCAGCCACCAATTCCGGTCCAAGAACTTGTCGCTCCCCTAGCTCCGTCCAACAACTAGGTGTACGACACCTTCGACCATACAGTGCTCATACGGTGCCATTCGAATACTCGCCTGATAACTATTATTGTACGCAAATTCTACCAACGGTAAGTAGTCTCCCAACTACCTCAAAAGTCAATCACGCATCCCCTTAACATGTCCTCCAGAATCTGAACGACCCTTTCCGACTGACCATCAGTTTGGGGATGGAAAGCCGTACTGAAGTTCAACCGTGTCCCCAATGCCTCATGAAACTTCTGCCAAAACTGAGATGTGAATCTGGGATCCCGGTCAGAGATAATCGAAACTGGGACTCCATGAAGTCGCACAATCTCTGCCACATACGGTTTGGCTAACTTTTGAAGCGAAAAGTCGGTACGTACTGGTATGAAGTGGGCCGATTCGGTCAACCTATCCACAATCACCCATACCGAGTCTTTCTTTGTTGGTGTCAACGGCAACCCACTCACAAAGTCCATGGTTACCCTCTCCCACTTCCAAAGTGGTATCTTTACTGACTGCAACAGTCCAGAAGGTAATTGATGCTTAACTTTCACTTGTTGGCACGTCAAACATCTTCCTACAAACTCTGTCACTTCTCGCTTAAGTCCAGGCCACCAGTACAATTCCCGCAAGTCGTGATACAACTTATTCCCTCCAGGATGCATGGCACATAGTCCCCCATGAGCTTCCTTCAATATTGTCTGCCTCAAGTCAGAGTCCTTCAGAACACAAATTCTTCCTCGGAAACACAGAACTCCATCACCATTTAAACCGAACTCAGAAGTTTTCCCTTCCTTAACTTGTTGAAAACGAGCGACCAAAGACTCATCTTCCAACTGCTTTTCCTTAATCTGGTCCACCCAGGTTGGCCTTACTTGCAATTCAGCCAACAAACTACCATCATCATACAAACTCAAACGAGCAAACATTGCTCTCAGATCAGATACAGTTCTACGACTCAAAGCATCGGCTACCACATTAGCCTTTCCTGGGTGATACTCGATTGAACAGTCAAAATCCTTAAGCAACTCAATCCATCTCCTTTGCCTAAGGTTCAGCTCCTTCTGAGTCAACAAATACTTAAGACTCTTATGGCCTGTGTATATAATGCACCTCTCTCCGTACAGGTAATGTCTCCAAATCTTAAGTGCAAAAACCACTGCTGCTAATTCCAAATCATGAGTAGGATAGTTCCCCTCGTGAGGCTTAAGCTGTCGTGACGCATATGCAACCACCTTACCCTCCTGCATTAACACGCAGCCCAAACCTACATGTGATGCGTCGCTGTACACAATAAAATCCTTCCCAGACTCTGGCTAAATTAACACAGGTGCTTCAGTCAAAACTTTCTTCAACTTTTCAAAAGCTTCCTGCTGGGTCTCAGTCCATACAAATGGTACCCCTTTCCTTATGACTTTAGTCAGAGGTGCAGCCAACACCGAAAAACCTTCCACAAACCTTCTGTAGTATCCTGCCAATCCCAGGAAACTCTGTATCTCCGATACTGACATAGGCGGCTTCCACTCCAAAACTGCTTCTATTTTTCGAGGATCCACCTTAATCCCCTCAGCAGAGACCACATGTCCTAAAAAAGTTACCTCCCTCAACCAGAATTCACACTTGCTGAACTTTGCATAAAGTTCCTTCTCCCTTAACACTTGTAGCACTATACGGAGATGCTCATCATGCTTTGCTTCCCTTTCAGAATATACCAGAATATCGTCAATAAAGACGACTACGAATTGATCTAGAAATGGTTGAAACACCCGATTCATTAGATCCATAAATGCCGCAGGAGCGTTCGTCAGCCCAAATGGCATAACCAGAAATTTGTAATGACCATACCGAGTCTTGAATGCCGTCTTATGGATATCCTTCTCCTTGACCCTTAACTGATGATATCCAGATCTAAGGTCGATCTTAGAAAATACAGAAGCCCCCTTAAGCTAGTCAAACAGATCGTCAATCCTTGGCAGTGGATACTTATTCTTAATGGTCAGTTTGTTCAACTAGTGATAGTCAATGCACATCCGCATTGTACCATCCTTCTTCTTCACGAATAACACCGGTGCTCCCCACGGAGACACGCTTGGCCTAATAAAGCCCCTATCCAACAACTCTTGAATTTGTGCCTTTAGCTCCACCAACTCCTTCGGTGCCATCCTATACGGTGTGATAGACACTGGCGCCGTTCTAGGCAACAAGTCAATTCCAAACTCCACTTCTCGATTTGGAGGTAATCCCAGAAGCTCCTCCAGAAAAACATTTTGAAACTCCTTTACGGTCCTGACCTTATCCACTGTCAATCCCTTCTCTTCCGACTGGCTTACGAATGCCAAATAGGCCTCACAACCTTTTCGAATCCACTTTTCGGCCCTCAATGCCGACACCACATTAGACAAATAATCCCTTCGCTCACCTATCATCATAACCTCCTCACCCTCCGTGGTCCTTAACACCATTCGTTTTGCAACACAATCCAAAGTCGCCCTATGCTTAACAAGCCAGTCCATTCCCAGAATGAGGTCAAACTCTCTGAACGGCAACTCCATTAGATCTCCAGGAAAGATCCTACCTTGAGTTTCTAGGGGTACATCCCTATACAGTTTGTCTACCCTAACTGAGTGGCCCAAAGGACTTAACACAGAGACCCCACTCACTATCTTTTCAGAATGCACTCCCAATGACCCAGATATGGCACATGCAACATACGAATGAGTAGATCCAATATCCACCAAAGCAATATACGGCATGCTAGAAACCAAAAACGTACCAGTTATGACGTCAGGCGTGTCGCCCTCCTCTCGACGACGAGCCGCATACACCAACGCTGGCTGTCGAGCCTCAGCATTTCGGCACCCCTGCCAGGCCCCCCTTGACCTCGACCATTTCCATTTCCATTTTAGCCCCTACCTTGTCCACGTCCTCTCGGTGGTTGTGGTCCACCTCTCGCGGGTTGAACAACCCTCTGTACAGCAACCTGAGCCTGATCAGCTCTCTATGGGTAGTCCTTAACTCTATGCTCCACAGATCCGCATCGGAAACAAGCACCGAAACGTTTCCTACACTCACCCAAATGTACCTTTCCACAGTCTCCACAAATTGGCGGTCTAACCATATTCACCGGAGCTGCTCGAACTGGCTCCTCCACTCTCGCCCTTTTGACATTTTTATTTGCTCCACCCGAAGGTCCAGAATCCCTTCAGAAATGGTTCTGATCTTTCTCACGGTTCTGCATCTCAGTACGCTTTACCTCCTCAGCTATCTTAGCTTTTTCCACCAGAACCGCGAAATCCCGCTCCCTCTGCAGAGCAATCAGCACCTTAAGGTCATCTCTGAGTACATCCTCAAAGCGAACGCTACGCTCATACTTCATAGCGACTATCCCCACAGCATACCGGCTCAGCCTCAGAAACTCAGCCTCATACTCAGCAATAGCTTTACATCCTTGGACCAGATTCAGGAATTCCTTCCTGCGGGCATCCACATAACTTGCCCCGACGTACTTTCCTTTAAAGGCTATCTTAAACAGCTCCCAAGTAACCCTATCAGCTGGGGTTCCATCCCTCACGGTGAGCCACCACTGATAAGCCTCATCTCGCAGCAGCGATACGGCCCCCTTCAGCTTCTGCTCCACCGAGCAGTCCAAGTCATCCATAATTCGTTCTGTGGCCTCCAACCAATATTCCGCCACATTCGGGGCTACACCAAATACACCCCTAAAGATCTCTGATCCGTTAGCTCGGAGCCGTTTAGAAATCGATCCTCGAATTCCGTTGCCCGAACTTGCCCCGACAACCCTTTCCAGAACTCGAAGCATAGCCTGCGACAGGGCGTCATCCCCGGCACCACGATCATGAGACTCCACTTCTGTTACCGATGGTACCGGTGCATCTGCCGCCGGCATATGTCCCGAAGATGAAGATATCACTCGAGCCCTTCCTCGGCCACGTCCACGGCCTCTTCAACGAGTGGCTCTTGTACTCATATCGTATTATCTGATTATGAATTTTATGCATTAATATCATTCCACTTTTTATTACAGATGTTTTATGATTTAGACAATAATTCAGAGTTGGTTTTCGTAGAATCGATGTCTAGCTACAGTTTCAGTCTTTTAGCAAGCTTTTCTAGGATTTCAGTAGCATCCTATCTAGAGTATTCTAGTAAAGTTTCAGTACAGACAGATAATTCAGAATATATTCAGAAAAATTCAGAATACTTACAGGCTTCGGCCGGAGATTCGGAATGCCACCTTCAGAAGTCCAGACTTTAAAAACAGAATTTTTTTTTGAAATATTCATTTTTGTAAACCCATTCCACAACCGAGTTGTTGCAACTTTGCTCTGATACCACAAAATGTAACACCCCAAAACCCGACCTAGACGTTATTATCGGATCCGACGTGCCACATCAAAATGTTAAAACATTTTTTTCATTCTAAGTCTAGGAAATCGTACTTGATGTTCAAAAGATTAATTCATTGAGAGTTAAAGTGAATGGAAGCTGCGCACCAGGTAGGAAACCGGGAAAAGGAGGTGAGTCCATCGGACTGCTTAAGTACCAAGCTCTTTCGGATCCAATCCTAGACATGCACACCTCCATTGCCACACTCTAACATCGCGTATATTTTTAGGTTACCATTGAAATTATGTCTATTTTAGAATAGAACGTATTTAAGTTTGTAAAACGTTATCATAGCAGAAGCCTTGTTTGTAATCGTGTTACTTCGAAATCAGTTTATGTTTTTGGAAAACGAACCCTAGATTTAGCCCATTTTGATAGTTAATATAATTTAAGGTCATCATGATAAGTTATAAATCGAAACCCAATTAAAAATAATCATAAGCGGCCTTATTACATAACAAAACCCAAATCATCAAAGTAAATAAAATTCAAGTCCAAATCAATAGAAGAAATCCATATTGCAGAACGAGTGGCCACTTCGAATCCCTCGCAGCTCCAAGCCCACTATAGCTGAGGATTACCTGCATGGATGAAAATAGGGGATGAGTTTGGGGAAACTCAGTGTGTAAAATTAACCCAACCATAGCCCATATCAGCTCAAACCACAGAAACAGAATAAATTGGCCTTAGCCCAGAACAGAATACAGAATTAAGCCCATAGGCCCATAACAGATCAGATCAGATATTTCATGTATATGCAAAACCCAACACATAACCAACCACATACACCCCCTTACCAACCTTTCACCATGTGGGGAGACTACTCGACCCACCCAACCGCTACACACCACAGAGTTATGCAGCATGGCTGCCAGAACAGATAATGTGACAGAGTCACCAGATACAGATAATCGTGGCAAAGCCATTAGAACAGAAATATGTGGCAGAGCCACCAGATCAGATAATTGTGGCATAGCCACCAGGACGCTTCCTCCAAAATATAACCCATTTCCTCATGCAACAAATATTCATTCATGGCATACATTATACAGATTTAAATCAACATGCTTTTCAGACAAAATTAACCCTAGGGGCATATTGGTCATTTACACTTAGGGGTATCATGGTAATTTTCCATACATAAGGGTATTGTAGTGATTTAGCTACTTCTAGGGTTTTCATGCATATCCTATCCATTTACGTACTATCAGAATACTCACCGCGCATACTTACCAAATTGAGCCCGTTGGCCCATGAACCCAATTTTTGGCCCATTAAGCCCACATTATCAAAATGTATGAAATCGCACGTACTGTAGATTATTACCTTCAGAATACCAAATATACAAACCCAACTATCTTACGAGCATTCACACACTCGCAAATTCCCAAAATACCAACTTTCTGGCATTTCGGCTTTTCGGCTTTTGCCGATCTAGTCTATGAGAGGGTGTCAGTTACACACCTATTTTGCGATGATTCGTTGTCAAGATCCACACATGAACTGCCTACAATTAAATCACTAACATATTACTCTAGATATCAAATTAATACTGAGTAAATAGGCCCTTACCATATTCAGCCAAACATGCTTAGAACCTTCTTGCTCTTACCTTGTTGCCGAACTATGTCTTAAATCCAAAGATCTGATCGTTCCACTTGTCCAAGCCCTTGATCAGCAGCCTCTAAATCACACCATTTACCAAAGTAGAACAGTTATTACAACCCCTTAGGGCTACAAGTCCAAATCGACAGCCTCCCTAACATTTAGGGATTTCGGCCTTTCCTAAAATACGAAAGAAAGACTATGTTTTGAAACTACTTACCACTGATTCCTTTGATCAATGTTTCCAATTGATGCCTACTTAAATCCAATGCCGCTCTACCCTCAAACGATCACCAAAGTCAAGCCTTCAGTGTTTTCAATATTCGGCTAAGTCCCTATGAAAGTGAGGTTTTCAGCTTTTTTGCAACTATGTAGAAAAAGATGAATTAATAGGGTTTTACTGTGGTCTTGTCGAGAAAAACTTGAGGTTTAAAGGAGGAAAGAATTGGCCAAAGATGATAAGCAAAATAAGAGAATTTTGCTAGGAAAAATCGGCACAGAAGAAAGTGTAGCTTTCGGGATTTCGGCTTTTTATGGCCAAAGGCTATGAAGGTTTTGGAATGTTTGAAGGGAAGGATGGAGATGAACAAGAGGTTAGAAGGGTTCGGCTATGAAGGAGAAAGGAGAATAAGAAAAAGGTTGATGAAGAGAGGGGAGAAAAATGAAGAGGGAAATGGTCAGCAAACGGCCCAACTTCCCCTTAATGCCGAATTTATACTAACCTTAACCCTAGTCAAATTTTGCCTCCCTAAAGCTCCCCTTGGCCGGCCAACTCTTGCTCCTCAAGAGTCCATTATTCGGCCAACACAGCTCTCCCTAATCAACTCCTAAATTCTCTCCCTTATCCCCTCCTTACTCAATCTCCTGAGCAACTCCAACTCTTCCTAACAGTCTTTCACATCAGTTCCACTACTTACCTTTTCCATTCATAAAAATTAATCCCTTATTTTCTGTCATTGTGACTTGAACCTGGGTCCTCCCAATCATCCACACGCCACTTATAGCATTCCCAGTGGCGTCACTTAGCCACTTTACCACATGATTCCTTGTGATTTATTTTACACAATTAATACCTAAAAGCCCAATTAACCAGAACCCCTTTTTCTTATGGAATTAAAATTAATTAAAACTACTGGGTTTTACCTTAAGCTTGGGCCTTCTAGAGGCCCACTAACGTACTTAATCCTACGACAAACAAACAGGACACAAAATTTTTAAATTTTTCCAACATTTTTAAAATTCCCTAAAACTGGGGCGTTACAATTTATGAGTCTTGTTTCATCATAAGTAACATTTTTACTCAGGTACGTGAGTATCGCTTTCAGCAGTATCAGAATTAGCTTGTTGGAAAGCATCTCTGTCTATTTGTGAAACAATTTTCATCAGAGTTGGGAGATATTACACTTTCATAGGTTATATAATGGTATATATTTTTAGACTCCACATATGCTATGTTCAGTCCGAAAAGTAACTAAACTATAGCTCTGATACCACTAAATATAATACCTTAACCCGTATTCGTCGCTAGAACAGGGTTACAAAATATTACCAAAACTTTCAGAACATTGTTAGATAATTCAAAAATTTACTATTCATTCCTCGAGATTTATTCATAACGTCCCTTAAATGGACCCTCGAGGCCCAAAACAAGCATTAGAATCAAGTCGGGACTTAATCGAAAACTCTAAGAATTTTTCATGAAATTTTAAAATTTCTCCAAGGTGTAGGGCTCACACGCCTGTGTGGTCCAAAGGACATGCCCGTGTGACCCTAGGACACGCCCCTACTACAGGCTGTGTTCGACCCCATGTAACTCTCTTACTTGTGCACATGGTCGTGCCATACGCTCGTGTGCTAGGCCGTGTAGCACACACGGTTGAGAGGTATGCCCATGTCTCTACGTGTGCTCATTTCTAAGCATTCTGTTTTCTCAAATTTAAGGTGCAGGGGACACACGGTCTAACCACACGCCCATGTACCGGGTCGTGTATCACACACGGTCTAGATACACGCTGTGAACAAAATAAAGTCATTCCTAGCTTCATTTCTCACCCAAAATCATACCAAATTTCTGCACCAAACTTACATCCAAATACCAACCAATCCAAGCATTGAATTAAAACAATTTATAACATCTAACATGATTTATTGTTACATGCGCTCATGCTTTTAATCTTACCTTTTATAAGCATACTCATTTTAACCTTTCTCAATCAATCAATAATAAATACTTATGTTATCTCCATAAAATAAACTTAAATACATATATATACATGTACCAAAACATAATCATTACTAGCCATTCCAACAGCTAGATTACAATAATCATTTACATTTACATGCCAATATGACCAATATAACCTATACATGCCATTGTAACCATAATTGTTTTACCATATTGTACCGGCATGGGCCGATGGATAGTGTGAGTGATCTCCGCTAAGCTTCCAATCCAACAAGCTTTTGATTTACTCTAAAACAAGAAAATAAAACTAAGTAAGCATAAAATGCCTAGTAAGTTCGTATAACATGGTACTTAACCTACTATTCATTCTATTTTGAGGCAACTATGTAAGGCATATTCAATCAATTTGACCTCAAGCCCTACACAATCCTCATTGCCCTTGTTAGTCATATATTCCATAATAACATCAAAACATATATGGGCTTAACAATAATCAAGTTTCCATGCACATATACTTTCCATAACATGTATTCATTTAACATGCATAAATAATCTCTTTATAGTACTAGTATAATTTCATAATAGTTCATCTCGAGTTCAAATTATTTCATGTCAGAACTTTGCTCATATCATTTGAAATATCAAGGTCACACGAATAGTAGTACACTCAAGGTGTACAAGTCTATAATCAAGGATGAACATTCTCATCAAATAATTTCCATATACAAATATCATCATCTTATACTTTCATTTATCACTTGTCATGTATCATCATTTTCTTGTATTTCATAAGGATACGTGTAATAACTGATTTTATTATTCATATCTTCTCATGTCTAGATTGTCACCCATTGAATATATTTGAAATATTGATGAATTTATTTGAAATATCGATGGATACACAAATAGTACTCTCAAGGTGTATGAGTCAGGATCTTTCAATTCATATTCAGTGGTACCCATAAGGTACTATTTCAGAGAGCACACTCTCGAGCCACACATGTATACAACAAGATTACAAGTCTGGGCTAAATCCTTTTTATGACATATGCTGTAGGGAACTTGATCTGGATTACCCGTCCGGGCTAAATCCAATTGATAACATATGCTTGAGAGGACTTATATCAGGATTACCTGTTCGAGTAAATCATTTCTGTAATGAGGTCAATAGGATTACCCGTCAGAGCTAAATATCGTCAGTAACAAATGTAAGACCTCATTCATTTTGGGAAATCAAATATCCATCGATTTTCCATTTATTCAACCGGGATTTAAATGTTTTTCAAGCATTATCGGGCATGTGATTATTTCATTCATCCATAACATTCATATAATTCAAATAAACATATTCCACATTCATTTCAAGCATAAAAATAACATTTTTATCATTTATCATTTTTTGGGCATTATCGATGATCAGACTTTGTCAGATACAATTTCAATGTCACATATATATATGATATTTATACAATTCACAACACAACATTTAATTCAAACATATAAACAGACACAAATTAGTTACATGAACTTACCTCGACAAATGTTTGTGTACGTAAAATCTACTAATCTGACATTTTCCTCTTTTCCTCGTTCTAGCTCCGAATTTGGTCTATTTGGATCTATACAAGTAAATTTTACACCAATTTATCACATTTCATATTCAAGTGAACTCGATTTACATCCTAGGTAAAATTACCATTTTACCCCTAACTTTTCCATAAATTCCTACTTCGTCCCTAGGCTCGGAAAATAAAATTTATGCAATTTACTCCCTATTCCAAGCCTAACCAAAATTTTACCTTAAAATTTACAGCAAATATATTCTGCAAAATTTAGAATGTTTCTTCAATTTTCACAAATTTACATTTTAGTCCCTAAATCATGTTTTCATCAAAAATCACTTTGTAAAAGTTGTTTAACCTTTCATTTTCTACTATAAATTTCTAATTTTAAGCATATACATCCATAACCTAATTTCCATACTTTAATAACTCTTCAAATTGATCCCCAAATAGATAGATTAATCTATCTCGATTTCAAAAATATCAAAATTACTAAAAACGGGATAAGAAAACTTACCCAATTTTGGCAAGAAAGTTTCTTCTCTCTCCCCTAGGGTTTTCATGGAATATTTTGGGGAAGAAGATGATAAAAATTATTTTTATTTCTATTAAATTAATTTATCATCTTTAATAATTTGATTTCCAATTTAGTCCTTAGTCTTTTTCTAATTTTCCATGGATGAATCATCCAAAAATATCTACCAACTTTTTATTAATGGTCTAATTACCATATAAGGACCTTAAGTTTTGAATTTCATAGCTATTTGATTTTTCTAGCTACTAGAATTCAACTTTTGCATTTTATGCGATTTGGTCCTTCTCGTAATTAAACACTGAATCAGTAAAATTTTATTATCAAAATTTTCACATGACATTTCTATCATATTATGAACCATAAAATAAAAATAAAATAAATTTTATTTTTTGTCTTAGATTTGTGGTCCCGAAACTATTGTTCCGATCTCACCGAAATTGGGCTGTTACATAAGATGCTTAAATGAATGGTTTAATTAAGATGCAAACTAAATGAAAAAATAAGTTACTTAATGCAAGACTTAATTAAAGATGCTCCTTTAACTATCATGGGAGTTACATAATATTTTCATATGAATATTTTCATTATCATATGATGTCATGGGTCTCTACCACATGGTCTTACACATATCTGCATGTCGTGATCTGCCAATCCAGTTAACAATGTACCTACCTTGTCGGAGGCAACACCATGAATATTTTCATTGTCATATGATGCCACGGGTCTCTACCACATGGTCTTACACATATCAGCATGTCGTGATCTGTCAGTCCAGTTAGCAATGTACCTACCCTACCGAAGGCAACACCATGAATATTTTCATTGTCATATGATGCCATGGATCGCTACCACATGGTCTTACACATATTTGCATGTCGTGATCTACCAATCCAGCTAGCAATGTACCTGCCCTACCGGAGGCATCACAAATGGTTGTGTTACTCACTTAACATAGAGTGCACTTACCTAAATTTGTTCACATTTCTAACGAACTCATATTCTCTCATACCTGATTTCACAAGCTTACATAACAGGCATCATCTAATTCATACAGTACCACATATCTATCATTTGTAAACATGCAATAACTATACAATACTTTTCATACACTTACACTCACTAGTTACCCAAAATGACATCAACATATGAATCTCTATTGTAAATGAACATGCATGAGTCAAGATAAAGACTCACTTGAAACACATCTTTACTATAGCTCGAAGTTCCAAATTTGATTGTCCTTCCCGATCCAGCTACAACAACTACTTCAAAGAACTTAGAACTTCCATTAAAATCTCATTTACAAATAATTTACTAATGTTCCCATTACATACAACCCTCATGCAAGGCCTCTTATTCACACCCTACTGCTTATATGTTTCTTAAAACCCTTACTCTTTTAAAATCATAACATGTAGAGCTATCAAGCTTTCCAAGAGGTTGAAACATCCATTGATTAACCAAAAAACCTCAACTTCTAAGTTAACAAAGAAGAAAAAGGTTTAAGAAGAACTAGAGGATAGAACAAAAAGAAGAAAAGATCATCCTCCCATGTTCCCTTGTTACCATTTATATGTATATAGAAATTGTCCTTTAAATGCCCTGCAATAACTGAAAGAAATATAAAAGAGAATCTGATGTAGATGTTTGACCAATCAATCCATGCAGATGACTCTCGATCAATCGCATTACAGAACCCAATTTTCACAATATTCGAGAAAATCAGGCGTAACATGCCTTTGGCGTTGACTCTCATAAGGCGTGATCTTAAATATAATTAAGTCTTCTATAGTTTTCTCATATATTTAATAGTTTTTCACTACACAAAACTTTGAGGGGTATCCCTTCATAGGCATACACTCTCATGGGCACACTATTTCTTTACTAAGAAACATCCCAAGATAAAACCTAAGATTCTACGTGTGGGGATACACTATGCACTAGGATTTAATTCGCTAAAATTCTAGAAAGTGGCAAGCTATACTACAATAGCGCGCATAATGGGGTAACCTTCACCATTATTCGCCTTTTTCTTGGATTTTCCAAATTTAGGGTGTTACACAAGGAGTGGTGGCACACCTTAGGGAATTTAAGGTTTGCCGCCTCTCTCATATATACAGACCTATTGAGTCTTTTGTGTATTGGGTACAATTATATTTGATTTCTGGATTTTTTATCAATCCCTTATAATTTATCCAACTTAATAACTATTTTTTATTTACCAAAATATTATTTATTTAATTAATTTTAATCAATTAAATTAATTTTTCTCAAGTAAATTATTTTTTGAACCCAATTCTAATTCTGTTAAAGTCATGGCAACTTTATCGTATTAGAATCTATGAGAAAATTAGTTTAATTACTAATTAATTTAATTCTCACCTTGAGCTTCAATTATTTAATTAAAATCAATTCAATAATAATTTAAAATTTTTAACTTAATTTCCAAGTCATCTTTTGTACTTAGTGAAAAAAACGCATTTACTGTCGATAGTGATACATGTGATTCATTTCTCTTAGTTATCGTTTCCATTCATTCCATAGTCATTGGTTCTACATTCAATTCATTTTGTGTTTTCTTGTGCTAGTGGAGAGACCAATTGGACATATTTAATTAGGACTCAAATATTTTTTAATTAAGTTTTTGTTGTTCGCCTATTAATTACAATATTATTTAATCATGGAGTCATTCCACTATAATATCATGATTGAATTATCCCTTATTATATATCATTATGAAAGTTACTTATTAAATACTCGTATAATGATCATGTAGGATTAATCTCCTTAGGATAAACTTTGTTCTCCCAATATGATCTTATTTTATCTCATGGTTTCCATTGCATTTTCTGACATGGAAAAAGTCTATTACTAACAAATAATAATTAAATTATTTTTCTTATGACATTTGACTCGTGGCACATTCCTATTTCATCAATCATGGTGTCAATAAGAGGGTATCATATTCCACTATTATGGAATGGTGCTACAAATGCAGAAATCAGATACCCAACGTACTAATTTTTAGTTCTTTACCTATTTGAACTCAGGCTTTTAATACGTTAAAGTACAAGAGTCATGCATATATAGTCCATCATCCACTTAAGATTAAGGTATACCACACCATGAATGTCACAAGTGAATAACTCCATAAATAGATTTAGGATAAATTCAACTTAGGTCTTGTCCGATGTATTGTTAATCCAAACAATCACATCTATGTTTCGATCTTTTGATAGTCATTTGCTTCGATACCGAAGACAAGATATCTCCACAATGAGACTTGATAGACGACATAATAGTCTTTCAATCAACTTGCTCAATTTGGATTAGACTACGGACTATTTAGATTATCTACTAATGTAAGTTGTCTTCTCCTATTATGATCCGACCACATAATACAACTTAATATTAGTTAAACATTAGATAATCAATAAGTCAATATTTGCTTACATTTTGTTTTGCATGCAAAAACTGTTGAAGACAAATACAAATCATATTAATGTGTATTGTAATTTTATTTAAACCAATTCGTTCGAAAAATTACAAGTACAAAATGATGAATAAACTACACATAGGGCACTAGATCCTAACAACTTGCATATTAATAGTCAATGAAAATTAAAGTGAAACTTGCACATCTCCTACAGTAAATCACCGCAATTTTCAAGGACTTTTTGCAATTCTTGTAGCTCAATCAAGGATTTTTTAGGTTCACTTCTCCAACTTGGATTAGCACATCGGGAAGTTAGGTAATTACAATCAAATTTAGAACTCAAAAGAATTTCAATCCACATGTACTAGTGTAAAACTAAATGAATATCATTCAAATTAAGCTTAAGCCATTTCATCTCATTTTCTTGAGTTTCAATCCTTACTTTTCCATTGAACCACTTTTTAGCGGCCATGTTTATTGTCATAAATAAGGCTCTTGTATCCCCAACTGTCAAATTAGAGTTATCCTTTTCACTAGAAACATGCTGTAGAATAAAATGCAATTATATTGTGGAAAATTTGTAATGACATGTTTTCCTATGTTACCTAGACTTAGGACATGAGTGTCGGACTTGTCAAGTCCCAAAACATCAAATACGGGGACACTATCCAAATTTTGGGCAAGAGTACCTAGATTTTATTATGGATTTTATTATAATACCAATTTTTAATGAAAAAGGGACCAAATTTGTTTTGTTAATGATTTTATGTGGATTTAAAAGAAATAACAACTATTTTTTAATAATTATTAATTTTGGTTATCACAATCTTTTATGATATTTAAAATAATATATAATATTTAAATTTATTAATATATAATATTTGATGTAATAACATTTTTAATAATAATTTGGAATTGATTTATACCAAACAAAAACTATTAATAAAGATATTTAAAATACACGTAATTTCTTTTTACTTTTTAGGTTTTTTTTTCTCGTAGACTCTCCTTCCCTCGTATATATATCATGCTCCAATTATATAGATTACATATGCAAAGTTTGGCTTAAATTTCAAAAAAAAAAATTAACTATTATTTTATGTAAAAAATTTCAATTGTTAAATATATATTAATATATACAATATTTCAAATCAATGCGATAGAAATATCAATTTGATTTCAAAATTTACATGAGTGATAAATACAAAATATTTTAAGAAATCAAAGAGCTAGATTGTTAAATTATTAAATATATAAAAAATTATGGAATGATGTAAAATCATTTAAGGTTGATTCAATCCATATGGCACATTTGGTACTACCAATTAATGCCATGTATATACTTAATTATTAAGTATTTCCAATATATTTTCCCAAAACACGTTGTTACATATGTTTATTTATTACTAGTAAAATCGTTATATAAACAAAATTTCATAAATTACGTTTAATTTATCAAATATTGCATCGCAATCAATTTAGCGCAATTTAGGGAAAATTACTTTATCAATTTTCAATTATTAAAAAAATAATATTGCACCACAATTATAGTAAAATACTTTCCATAAATTTTAATATAACTCATTTAAGACAATTTAAATGTAATTGATAGGACGAAAGAAATGAGTGCAAGTTAAGGAAAACCTAAACGTTTAATATTGCAAAATCATTATTGGTAATTGCGATATTTAACACAATTTGTATAGATATTTCCATAAATACATCAATATATATTTTATCATTATAAAATATTTCTTTAAATATGTTAATTGCCAAAATACTTTTATTTTTCACAATTTTTTATAATTTTTATTGAAAATATGGTAAAGCTTTTAATTTTTATAATTAACAAGAAAACTATAAATATTAAGCATTAAAAATGTTAATTTACCTTTTTATAACAGTAAAAAATAGTTCTAACCGCAAAGTTAGAAAGGACCTTTACTGATTTTATCACCCCTAGATGAGGTGAAAATTGTATGTAACAAATTTTAGAAAATGGATATAGTAATAATAATAAAATTTCAATGACCTCTAATTACACACTATTTTTTTTTTCATTTTTTTGAAGTCTTTTCTCTTTCTTCTATCATCATCTTCCTCCTACCATCGTCCCTCCTCTCACTCGTCTCTTCAAAACAATTTCTTTTCTTCTCTTCTCATCTCAGTTCTCACCCACCGCAGTGACAGCTGGCTTTTGCCAGATCTGACCCGTATCACATGTTGGATTCATGCCGGATCATGTCTACGTAGGTACTGCACCCAAATTGCCGAGTCCGGGTAATGAAGATGTTGAACATATTACTCGGCTAGCTTTCTTCATACACTAGTTTCTTTTTGAAAGAAAAAAAGATGTCGTAGTTGCGCATCAATAATGAGTGCATATAAATTTGCAGGATATCCTATACGAAGAGTTATCAATTTAATAAGCCACTTCAAATTTTGAGCATTGTGCACTCACAAGCAGCCTCATTCCAAAAATTGATACCACAATCATTATAAGAAAACTTCTTCACTCTGACAACTAAAAGGCTTAAAACCAGTAAAATATTCAAGAATTGAAGTCGAAACATATGGCAAAGTAAAAGAAGCATAAAAAGATTTCACTAAAATGTAAGTTTGCTATAGAAAAGTCCTCAAGAATTCAAGGAAGCTCACCTAGGTGTCCACAAATACTCCTCGCTGATTTCTGATTTAATTGATCAAAGCTTTAATTCTAAGGAGAAACTTATAAAACCCAATACTATAAACAAACCGGGTAATTAACAGCAAAAAAGATAGCTCCCAGATGCAATTTTGAATATGCACTATATGACCGTCCATGCAAGTGCAGGCAAGTCTGGATGTGCATGAGCAAGCACTGTAGTTGTAACAATGAATATAGGGAGAAAATCCAAATATAACAAAAACTGAGAACATAAGTAGAGGCCTAAAGATAAGAAAGATGGGCTAGAGAAATTACAGTTCAAAACAAAGTTAATTCATTAATGTAATGAAAAACTTTACTACAGAGAAACTGTGCGTCTGTAAAGTACTTCATCATCACTCTCAGCTTCCTCATCTGACACAACGTCACTTCCCGGTAGCTCCAATTTCCCACCCATACAGAATGAAGGTCCTAAGCTTTCTGATTCAATATAATCACCCTGCAATCTCTCTTCAAATCTCTGGTCACTACAATTCAGAAACCAGTTCAGTGAGCACCTAATCCCCTTGCTTTGTAACTTGGTGTACCTGGGTTTGATTCTACATTCCAAGCTATAAGTAAAGTATTCTGGAAACTCCACAAGCTCTTTGACCGGCCTCCCCATCTCACTTTTGAAGTAATAATAGCTTTTCTTCATGAGCTCAACTCGTAGTGCAACCAATTGGGGACATTTCATAACCATAATTGCCACATCCTCTAATGGCAGTCCCCGCCCCAAAAGAAACTCTATAGGCTTCATAATAACATGTTGATTTAGGCTTGCAATCTGTGGCATCTTCTCTATAATACAAGCAAACCCATCTGGGTCAATCTTGAGCTTCAGATTGAAGAAATACTGCTGTGAAGACAACTTAGCTTTCAGAGGTAACCCAAGAATTTGTGGATACTGTGCAATAACTGAAGCAATTGCTTCCCTCCGAATTCCAAAACTAATCAAGCAATCAACATTCAGCTTAACAGTTTCTTCAAGATCATAACCAAGTATATATGCCCGTTTCTCCAACATTCTAGCCAAAATCTTCTTTGGCAATCCCAAGGAAAACAAGTAATCAACAAGCGGCTTAATAACAGTCCCAACTCTCATACCTAGAAAATATGGATATTGTGTCACCATAGGACCAATATCTCTAGGACTAACTCCTATGCTCACCAAGTAAGCAACCGAAGTACTCATAGTACCTTCAAGTTTAAACCCCAACAGTTCTGGATACTTCTGTAGAACATATCCAATATCTTGCTTCTCAACATCAAGCCCCCTAAGAAACTTAATAACAGGACCAAGCTCAACAACCACACTTGTGTGCAAAACCTGCGGATAGTTCTTAACAAACTCCCCTAGTTTTGACTTTGGAATCCCGACTTTTTCCAAGTAACCTAATACAGGTATCATGTTTTTACGCACACTGCAGCCAAGCATTAAAGGGTATTCGTTGATATCATCAATAGTTAATCCAAGTTTCTGTAAAAACTGGACACGCTCAGACATCACTTTTACAGTAGAGGGTAATTCTAGATTCTCTAATTCATCAGGGATAATTCCTAAGGTCTTAAGATAATCACAGATTTTGACACGGTTCACTAGCTTCTCTTTTTTGCCTTGAACAACACCCCAAGTGACAGAGGGCATCTGGTACTCGGGGAACTTGGTGGATTGAGTTGAATATTGGGAAACCCCAAAAACCCTTGAAGGTTTTTGTATTTGAGCACATGGGTTTTGGTGGGTTTTGTGTTTTGGGCACCAGGGATGAAAGATATGTAGATTTTTTATGAGCTTTAAGAGTTTTTGCCTTCTGAGAACGGCTGATGAGTTCATTCCAAAGATCAGACTTTTCGGGGAAAAAAGGAACGACCGATTTCTAATTTAATAAAAAGTATTAATACTCGTAAAGAAGAGAAGCAAAGAGGCTGGCTTTGGCTTACCTCAAATTGCAGGGACAAATGGAGATAACTCAAGCGGAAGAAAACACCCAAGGTTCTCTTTCTGAAAAAATGCGTTTGCTTCTTTGATAACTCAGCTGTTTGATTCTTTGATCTTCTTCCTCCTCTCTGCGTTGGATCGTTCAGTACTCAGTCTCAGTTCTAGACGACATCGTAGTGGTTCTAATGAAAAGCCAAAGCCTAACCCTTTAATTTTAGGTGTAATTTTTAAATCATCCCTATACTATGCGTTTTTAGAGGATCTAGTACCTCGATTTTATTTCAATATTTTTAATTTCTCTACTTCGCAGAACACGATTTCTCAGTCCTCCTACCAATTGTTCCCGTTCTCACGGTTCAAAACATTTCACTTCGCCCTTTATTTTTTCAGCAAAATTTGTATTAATATGTGAGAAATTTATTAAATTTAATCAATTTTGTTAATTTTTAAATCTAAAAAATCGACTTGTGATGATACATTAGGTTTACCAAATCTACCATTAGAGCAAGGATTGGAAAATGTTTTAAGTTTGAAAAATCAGTTAACTTGCAATGTATATTTTAATGGGATCCAAGCATTTTTGAGTCAAGATGTCTGTTGACTGATTAATAATTTATCTCTTAACTTCGAATCACACTTTGAGTCGTCTTATTTCAAGTTTGAGAGCTCATGCTATGATTGTTTTAGTGAATATTGCGCAAGCAGAAAATTCTGAACGTAGATATTACAAAAATTACAAATTATGGACTTTGATTTGTATTTAAATTATATTGGGTTCAATTTTGAGGCTTATTTTTCTTATTATATATAAGCTTAATATTGTATTTATTAAATTTTATAATTTATTTATTTTATATTTTATTGAAACACCCTTTACCCGTATTCGACACCAGAACAAGGTACGAGGCATTATCGGACGTAAACACAAGCAAACATACATTCCAAGTTGTAAATTTGGCACCAAATTAAAACTTTTTAACAATCAATCACATCGTCCCAAAAAAGGAGCCTACGAGGCCCAAAACATGCTTTGGAAGTGATTCGTGACTAAACCGAGAACTTTAGAAATTTTTACAACACTTAGAAAATTTTTGCTAAGACAAGGGTCACACGCCCGTGTGGCTTGGGACACGCCCGTGTGGGCAGGTCGTGTGGTCACACACGCCCATGTCCCTAACCCGTGTAACTCTCTATTTGTCACCCAAAGGCAAATTGAAGTCACACGACTAAGGCACACACCCGTGCCCTGAGGCCATGTCCTTCACATGGCTAAGGCACATGCCCGTGTCTCTGTCAGTGTGCTCAATTCTGAGCATTCTGTTTTGCAACAATTTAGGTGTAGGGGATACATAGTAGGATCACACGCCCATGGGGCTGACCGTGTGACACACACGACATAGACACACGCCCGTGTGTCTACCCGTGTGGACAAAAACAAGGCTATTTACCAAGCCATTTTGCCACCCTCACTTGCACACATATACACCACATTACATGGCACTAATTTAAGCATGTAAAAGCAACCAAACAATCACAACCAAGACAATAACATGTCATTCTCATACCATTATTAAACATGCTTAAAACACCAACCTTTCCACATTCACAAAGGACATTAATACGAATATACTCATATTCCTCATCTCATCAATAGATCACAATTCCAAGCATTACACAATCATGCCATAAATTACATTTCCAAACATATCACATTCACCAAGCATACCATGATCATATCACCACAGACATTGACACATATATGAATATACTTAGGCTGACAACCACGTTAGCCAATATAAGCCAACTTACTTGGCCAAATAGCAAAACAAGCCTTTGACGATTACTAGCCATTAAATTGGCTAAAATCATATGACACATATAACCAAATAGCTAAGTCCCTATACTTGTCATAAATTCAAAATACTTGGATTCATCAATACCCAAAATGATAGCTTGATAGTGTGATAGAATCTCCGGCGACCTCCAACTCGAGGTAGCTTCACGGCACTCAAAAACATAGGAAAGGAGGGGGTAAGTTATATAGCTTAGTAAGTCCATATGAAAATAATAAGCAACTCTTACCAATCAATTACCAAGTTTAACAATATAAACATAAGGTAATATAAATTGCTATAAATCTCACAGTTATAATTTATTCAATCACATTGTTTGCTCTATCAATTTGCAAGCATAATTTAATATATTTTGACCTTAGCCTAACAACCATAATCTTTCCATTACACATATTACCAAAATCAACCAATCATTTCAACCTCATAATAAACATACACATAAATTATGAGTATTCACATATCAAACATATATTTTAACATCTTTCATTTGTTTAGAGCTCATATTTTCCCACAATCATTTTAATAGGAAATTATGCCAACCTTTCCTTTTTCTCTTATCCAATACATCACAATTTGTGGGAATCAAACATATTATGCTATAACTCAATTTTGGCCCGATAGCCAATCACACAATCGCCAACCGAATTTATTATGTATTTCGTACAACACAAGTATAGATCAATAATCACAAGGCTTTCACAAAAACGTTCTCATAGAAACCATGAACTCGCAATATCATGAAGTCAATGCTTATAAACTTTATGTACATACTTGTACCCATTTCGCAACATAGTCACATACTTTGTCATCTTTGACATACTCTTCGGGTTACCCGTTGAACACTTGGAATACTATCGGATACACGGAAAGTCTTGCACATAAGTGCCACATATGTAGTCAATGCTACCTCATATCTTATAAAGAATTGGACTCGCACATGAGCTAATCACGGGCTTGCTCACACAAGCTATCAGTCAAGACGTAGCTACACGGGCTGCTCACACAAGCTTTCAAGTATCCGCAACACATGCCGGACTACCCAGCCACCGGTAGGACGTACATGACCAGCACCCGAATTCACATAAATCACATAACTTATGGTTTCCTAGTGACATGTCACTTCTATCCTAAACTATTCCTAAGGTTCAACCGGGATTTTTCTCATTGTCAAAACTTCGTTGAATATTTCCATAGAAACAATCATACAGTTTATGCAATATTAAGCATTAAATACACAATATAACATTGCATTATTTACAAACAAACTTACCTTGGCATAAAAATGGCGAAAAGGACCTAACCGTCAAATACTCATTTTTCCCTCGTTCTAACTCCGAACCTCATTTTTCTTGATCTATAATATCATATTAAACTTATTTAATCATTATATTATTCAAATCAGCCCAAATTCTCATTATGGAAAAAATTACATTTTTGCCCCTAAAGATTCACATTTTTACCTTTTAGTTCCTAGGCTCGTAAAATGAAATGTACTCAAATTCTTCAATACCCAAGCTAGCCGAACCTTATACATGCTTATAGCAGCCCAAAATTTTATTTTATTCACATTTTAACACCCATTTTTTAACTTTTTTACAAATAAGTCCTTTTTTGGCATTTTCACCGAAAATCACTTAGCAAAGTCGTTTATCATACACCAAACATACATTTTCTACCATTAGATATCAAAATACACAAATATACATCATGGGTAAAATTTTAGACCTTGATTATTTCTTAAATTAGTGGTAGAAATAGATAGATCATGTTACAAGGATTTTAAAAACGTAAAAATAACTAAAAAGGGGCTAGAACGGACTTACAATCGATCTTGGATGCTTGAAAAACCTAGCCATGGTTTCTCCTTGTGAAATTTGGCCATGGGGTAGAAGATGGACAAATTTTGGCTTTTAATTTGGCTTTTTAATTCATTTAATTACCAAATTACTAAAATGCCCTTAATGAAAACTTTAGAAACATACCTAACCATGTCCATTTTTGTCCAACAACTTAACAAATGGTCTAATTACCATATAAGGACCTCCAATATAAAATTTCATAACAATTAGACACCTCTAGCATGTAGAACTCAACTTTGCACTTTTTACAATTTAGTCTTTTTGACCAAATTGAGTGTCCAAATGTCAAAATTTTTAAACGCAATTTTCACGAAATCATTTTGTAAAACTGTAGACCATAAAAATATAATAAAAATAAATTTTTCTACGTCGGATTCGTGGTCCCGAAACCACTGCTCTGACTAGCTCTAAAATCGGACTGTTACATTTATAATATTTTTAAATGTTTTAACTTCTTTAAAAGTTTTTATGTTTCTTAATTGACAAGAAATTTAATTTAACTATAATTAAATTTTTTTAGCTAAATTAGAAGTTTAATTAAATTAAGAGTGTTATAGAAGATTAAAAAAAAAGGTGAACTGCAATCATGGTTACTCAATTATTAGTAAATTTTACACTTTGGTCACTCAATTATGAAATGTTACAATTTGATCATTCAACTATTTAAAATTGACCATTCAAGTCTCCCTTCTATCAACTTACTAATGGACGTCAACATGAGTCGTTAAGTCACTACTCCTCAAATATTCTGTCAATCACTCAATTATTAATAAGTTTTTTGTTCTTGTTCAACAATGAAAAGTTATAAAATGATTATTAATGTTACTGCTTTGTAATGGTCATTCATCTGTTAACTCAAAATGATGATGTGACACATTAAAATAACTAATTTGATTTTAGATTTTTTTAAAAAGTCAAAACAATCGAAAAAATCATAAAAAAATGTGAAAATACATAATTTATCACGAAATTAAAAAAAAATTAAAACTATAACTATACTTTTTTTTTGAAAATTCATAAAATTCTAAAAAATTAAAAATTTCCTAAAATTCTAAAAAAATATATCTAGTCATATATATGTACATTATAATTTTTCACAATTTTAAGTAAATATTAAGTAAATTTTGATAGGATTAGATAAATTTTAAAAATTTTAATATATATATCTAATAGAACAAGGTACACAAATCAATATTGCAACAAGTGGTGCATTCCTGTTTCTATTGTTTTTAAATAATTTATTTATTTTTCATTTTCTATTTAATTTCTATAACTTTAAAAAATATATTTATATTTTTAATTAAATTATCCTTTCAAAATATTTAATTTTAAAATATTTTTATATTTATATTTTGATATATATATATTCCTATAATTATATATATATTTTTTGGTGAAAGAAATACAAATCAAAAGCTAAAACATTAAGTGTAGTACATCCGAATGGGTCATCTATCAATCTTAACCTTATTCTTCTGTCACAGATTGTCTTAACTATTTATTCGCAATTTTATTGTAACAGCCAATTTTCAAGACCACAATTTCAATGAGTAAATTATTATTTTATTTTTTATTTAGTGTCTATGAGATTTTATTAAGGTCTTACTAAAATTTCGTTAAGAAGTTTTAATGTTTAAATGCTTAATTAAGTAAAAAAGACTAAATTATAAAAAGTGAAAAAGTTGAGTTCTAATAGTTAAGAGAGTCAAATGGCCTTATAAGTGAAAGTTAATGGACTTGAATGGTAATTATTCAATATATGTATAGTGGATGTACATGGATTTGGTATTATTGAAATTTTGATAAATTTTAAAGGGCAAAAGGGTTATTTAGTAAATAAAACTAAAATAACCTAAGAAATCATGTTCATCTTCATCATTTCATCCTATCTCCATCGAAAATCACCATGGAAAGAAGCTAGGGTATTTGGCCAAGCCCATTTCATTGCATGTAAGTGTATTCAAGCCCGTTTTTAATGATTTTTATGTTTTTGAGATCGTTGCAACTAGGTCCATCTAGTCTGTACCTTCATTTTTGAATCTATTAAAAGTTCTAGAAGTTACCATTGATGAATCTTGAATTTTTTTTATGATAACCATGTGTTTAAAGCTTTGATTGTAGTATTTGGTTGAATTGTGAATTTATTTTTGTTAGATTTTGATTTAAGTAAATTGTTAAAATGTCAAAATATCAAGGTTTGATAGTGAATTTGATGTACAATAGGTATTGTTAAAGGGCCTATAATATTCTCCTGTAACTTGATTGTAAGAAAATAGTCAATTTGATGGTTTTTGAGTTAGATGACTAAATTGCAAAAATTGTAAAAGTTTAGAGAAAATGTGTAATTAATGAGAAGTTAAGGGTTACTTATAATGAATGAAATGTGAAATATGTATGATATTTATTTATTGCATGTAATTATCATATAGATAAAAACTTGGATAAAAAAGATAATAACCGAGGAAAAGGGAAAATAGCAGATTAGTCCTTGCATGTTGGTCGAAATCAAATAGTAGGTAAGTTCATAGTGTTTCAATATGTAAGTAAGTTTCTAATTTGCATACTTATAATATAGTTCTTTAATTAAATATTCATAGATAATTATTGAATGATTGCACATACATGCCCTTGTTTGTACTTCAGTACCCCTGTTTGTACTTCAATACCCTTGATTGCACATATGTGCACCCCTATTTGTACTTTGGTACCCCTGAACACACTTACGTGGCCCTGTTTGTATTTTGGAACCTATGATTGCACTTTCGTGCCCTGGTTATAATCCAGTAAGCCTAGATCAAATATTATATGAGTTGTACTTAATGGTATTTAGATTAAGTGTTATACTACGTTCTTACTAAGCTTAGCTTATTAGTTTTTTTGATTGTTTTGTTGATAACCATCGTTGACACTTTGGAAGGATCATTCAACCGGCTCACACTATCCATTCGAGTTGGTAGTTTTTGTAACTCTTAGGGTAGTGGCATGTATTGTAACAGCCCGATTTAGGGCCAAAATAGAGCAGTGGTTTCGAAACCACGAATCCAAAGTTGAAAATTTTATGACTAGGTGTTTAATTTGATGTTTAGGACTAAATTGAAATAGGTGAAAAATGTGTGTTCTAGTTCATAAAGTACTTGATTGAAATGGGGGGTTTTAAGTAGAGGTCCTTAAATGGAAATTAGACCATTATACTTAATATGGACATGTAATATCCCGAATTAGGGCCTAATCGGAATAGTGGTTTCGTGACCACAAATCCGAGATAGAAATAATTATTTTATAATTATTTTGATGATTATGATATGATTGCATGATTGTGTGAAAATTTCGTGATGAAATTCTATGCCTAAAGTGCTTAAATTATGTTAGACAACTTGTACTACTCAATTTTAAGCAAAAACGAGTAAAAGGGCTTAATCGGTAAAAATACCTAATAGTCACAAGTACATGTTAGAGTGAGAATTTGATGTTGCCATAGAAGAGAAAAGTGATCAGCATGTTGTAAAACATAAGAATAAGGAATAAAGTTTAATCCCTAGCCTAGGGGCAAAAATGTAAATATGCAAAAGTTTAGGGGCAAAATTGTAATTTTGCCAAAATTTGAGTTAAGGATTAATTTGATAATGTGAGTATTAAATGAGCTAAATGTGTTATTTTAGATCAAGAAAGACGTGGAATCGACCTCAATCGAGGAAAAGAAAAGATTGTGGACTAAATTGCAAAATCTTTATATTTTGGTACCAAGGTAAGTTCATGTGTAAATGTAGTAACATAATTGTCATTTTAACCAATTTAATGTTGTTTATATGATATGATGCTGATTATTATCATGAAATATTATGCTTTGTGGTTATTGTTGAATAATATGTAATTATGTGAATTACTTGATGAGTATGAACTATCACCGAAGTACCGATTTCGATACTCTGTGGAAGACGGCAAAGATGTGTGATCGAGGAAAACGCCCGTTTGAACCTTAGGAATAGATTAGGATACAAGTGACATGTCACTAGGATGGTTGAGCATCCGAACTCGTTGAGTTGAATCTGAGTTCACTTATGGATGCGAATGTCCGAACTCGTTGAGTTGAGTCCGAGTTCACTTATGGATGCGAACGCCCGAGCTCGTTGAGTTGAGTCCGAGTTCACTTATGGGCAGGTTACATGGTAGCTTGATTACATATGAGGCTCTTATATGCAAATTATCCATGTATCCGAATTATATTCCGATGTGTTCAACGGGTAAAGTTTTACTCAAATGGAGGAATACTCGAGATGAAAAGAGACGTATTGGTAAGTGATGAGAAATGGATATTTTGGACAGGTATGTATTTAACCCTCGGATTGAGTGTTAATAACAACCACGATAAGGTAATAAGATGATGGAAAATGATTAAAAAATGTGATAAGTGTGTTGATGATATATGCTAATGTTGATTAGTTTGATTGTTTGTTATGTTATTTATTATTTACATATGAACTTACTAAGCATTTATGCTTACTCCCTCCTTCTTACTCATTGTAGTTTTGGACAAGCCAGTTCAGGAGTCGGGATAGGTCGAAGGCTCAGTCACACTATCAGGAAGATTTTTGGTAAATGGCTTGTAAATTTAAGTATGGCATGTATAGAAATATACTTATTTTGTGTAAATGATCTTATGATATGGTGACAGAATGGTTGAGAAAATATTTGATAATGATAAATTATGAAAATGGTAAGTTTAGATTATGTTTGATGTTAAGGAAAATTATTAAGATACTTAGTGCATAAAAACTCATAAGAGGGATGAAATTTGCCATAAACAGAATACTGCAGCAACACTGACGCGAGTTTGAAAATTTACTAAAAATCATAGAAATTGAATTTGGTGATGGACTACATATAAAATTGAGGATTATTATGTCTAGTTTCACATGAAACAAATGAAACAGATAAAGGAATTATATGTTAGAAGATATTTGAATTTTAGTGAAACAGGTTTATAGCAGTTTCTGAATCCCCTGTTCCTACTTTATAAATTCACCATAAATTTTAAAGATATAATTAGGTGGTGTATTTTATATCCTCAGAATCCTTATTGAGACTAGTTTTAGGAGAAATAAACCTCATAGTTATATGAATTTTGTACAGAGAGAAATGTGGTTCGTAGTAAACAGAGGTCAGACCAGTCAAGTCCTGAAACAAGGGTAACTTTAACTAATAAACTGTACGAATTGGCCCAACCAAAAATTTTATAAAAAAATTAGTAGATAGGTATATGAGTCTAGATTCAGGTAAAATTTACGGATCTTGATTTCGAGTTTCGTAACTCGAGATATGATTTTTCTTGTGACTGTGACGCAAGTAGCTTAAAAGCTGTGAATGTAGAAACAAATAATCCAAAGTTCTAAAAATGTTAAATTAAGCTTAGTAACACCTCATACTTGACTCCGGCGACGGTCTCGGGCGTGGGGGCGTTACATTTAGTGGTATCAGAGCAGGTTTAGTCGGTTCTCGGACTATGTGTTGTATGTACGGATTTTGCTATACATGCCATATGTATAAATTGTGATAGTGTGACGACTTCTGACCTTTTTAAATGATTTTTTTATAGTAAATGGATCCCGATCCAGCTGTGGCAGATGAAGTAGAGAGTAATGCGCCAGCCCTGGCTGAAGGGGTAGTGCCGACTGAAAACCCACCTCCTACTGTTGGTCAGGGAGGCGGAGAAAGGGGTCGGGAAGCCTTTCTCCAAATGATGAGTGCATGGTACACTGAGTTCGTTCGTATGAACCCAAATGTACAACCTCCCCCAGCTCCCCCAATTCCTCAACTTGTACCCCCGATGCCTTAAGGTATGGATCTGATGAAATTTCACAGAACTCCAGTTGATAGAATTCGCAAGCAAGGGGCCGAAGAATTTAAAGAAAATATTGATGATGATGCTGAGAGAGCAGAGTTCTGGCTTGAAAATTCAGTCCGGGTATTTGACGAATTATCTTGTACACCTGAAGAATGTTTGAAATGCGCTATATCTTTGTTGAGGGATTCAGCTTATAATTGGTGGAAGACTTTGATTTCGGTTGTACCGAAAGAGAAAATAACTTGGGAATTCTTTCAAGAAGAGTTTCGGAAGAAATATATTAGTGAAAGATTTATTGATCAGAAGCGTAAAGAATTTCTTGAGCTGAAGCAAGGTAATATGACGGTTACAGAATATGAAAGAGAGTTTGTTCGATTAAGTAAGTATGCCAGAGAGTATGTTCCTACAGAGGCCAAGATGTGCCGACGATTTGAAGACGGGCTCAACGAAGACATCAAGGTATTTGTTGGAATTCTTGAATTAAAAGAAATGGTAGTATTGGTTGATCGAGCTTGTAAGGCCGAAGAATTACTTAAAGAAAAGAAAAAGGTAGAGGCTGAGACTAGAAATTGGAAGAAAAGGCCGATGAGTGGTTCATTTTCACAGCAACCTGGAAAGTCAAGGAATATGAATCCTCGTTCCCAAGCTTCAGCTGGACAATCATATGGGAATTATAAGAAGCAAAATGTGGGTCCTAAATCCCAGACTACTTCGGCAGCCAGTGTAGGGAACTCGAGATTTGTTAAACCTGAGTGCCAGCGGTGTGGTAGAAATCATTTTGGTCCGTGTAGAGCAAATGAATGTTTTCGATGTGGTTCTCCGGATCATTTTATTAGAGACTGCCCAGAGAGAGCTGAAAAAGAAAAATTTCAGAATACAAAAACAAGTGGGGCGGATTCGAGAGGAAGATATCCAAGAAAAGCTGGGAGCAAAGCAAGCAGTAAGAATGAAGCCAGGGATGCACCAGTTAGACCTGAAGGAAGGGCTCCGGCTAAAACTTATGCTATTAAAGCGCGTGAAGATGCTTTCTCACTTGATGTGATTACCGGTACATTTTCCCTCTATAATGTTAATGTTATTGCTTTGATTGATCCCGGTTCTACTCATTCATATGTGTGCATGAAATTGGTGTCTAGTATGAATATACCTGTTGAGAACACAGAATTTATGATTAGAGTGTCGAATTCGTTAGGCAAATGTGTGACTGTCGATAAAGTATGTAAGAAATGTCCTTTAATGATTCGGGATCATTACTTTCCGGCCGACTTGATGTTGTTGCCGTTTGATGAGTTTGATGTTATTTTGGGTATGGATTGGTTGACATTGCATGATGCTAAAATAAATTGTAAAGAAAAGATTATAGAATTAAAGTGTGGAAATGGTGAAACTCTGCGGGTTGAATCAGATAAATCAGAAGCATTGCCTAGTGTGATTTCTTCAATGTCGGCTCAAAGATATCTGATAAAGGGTTATGAAGCTTATTTGGCATATGTAATTAATACAAAAGAAGTTGAAAAGAAAGTTGAATCAGTGCCGGTTGTGTGTGAATTTGCGGACGTATTTCCAGAAGAATTGATGGGTTTGCCTCCAGTCAGGGAAGTAGAATTTGGTATTGATTTGATACCGGGAACAGCTCCGATTTCGATTGCTTTGTATAGAATGGCACCAGCAGAGTTGAAGGAATTAAAGTCGCAGTTGCAAGAGTTGACTGATAAAGGTTTTGTGAGACCGAGTTTTTCACCTTGGGGTGCTCCCGTGTTATTTGTGAAAAAGAAGGATGGTTCTATGAGGTTGTGTGTTGATTATCGGCAGTTAAACAAGGTGACAATCAAAAACAAGTATCCGTTGCCAAGAATTGATGATTTGTTTGATCAGCTAAAAGGAGCGACATGGTTTTCAAAGATTGACTTGAGATCTGGGTATTACCAACTGCGGGTAAAAGAGTCGGATGTGCCTAAAACTGCTTTTAGAACAAGGTATGGTCATTATGAATTTTTAGTTATGCCATTCGGATTGACAAATGCTCCTGTTGTGTTTATGGATTTAATGAATCGCATATTTCGGCCAGACTTGGACAAATTTGTTGTGGTGTTTATAGATGATATTTTAATTTATTCAAAAGATGATACAGAGCATGCTGAGCATTTGAGGATAGTTTTGCAAACTTTGAGAAATAAGCAGCTGTATGCTAAGTTTAGTAAAAGTGAATTTTGGCTTCGAGAAGTTGGATTTTTGGGTCATATTGTTTCAGGTGATGGTATACGGGTTGATCCTAGTAAAATTTCAGCCATTGTTGATTGGAAACCACAGAAAAACGTAACCTAAGTTAGAAGTTTCTTGGGGCTAGCTGGGTATTATCGGTGATTTGTAAATGGATTTTCTATAATTGCTGCTCCTATAACTAGATTACTCCGAAAGGATGTTAAATTTGAATGGACGGAAGAATGTCAACAGAGTTTTGAAGAATTGAAAAAGTTATTAACAGAGGCACCAGTGTTAGTACAGCCCGAATCAGGTAAAGAATTTGTGGTGTATAGTGATGCTTCTCTAAATGGTTTGGGGTGTGTGCTCATGCAAGAAGGAAAACTGGTGGCATATGCTTTGAGGCAGTTAAAACCTCATGAGAGGAATTATCCTACTCACGATTTGGAATTGGCTGCGGTGGTATTTGCTTTGAAAATTTGGCGACATTATTTGTATGGTGAAAAGTGCCGGGTATATACCGACCATAAAAGTCTTAAGTACTTGATGTCACAAAAAGACTTGAATTTAAGACAGCGAAGATGGTTGGAATTATTGAAAGATTACGAGCTTGTTATTGATTATCATCCGGGAAAAGCGAATGTGGTTGCTGATGCTTTGAGCAGAAAGTTATTGTTTGCTTTGAGAGTTATGAACACTCAGTTGAAAGTGTCAGATGATGGTTCGATTCTAGCAGAGTTAAGAGCAATACCGATGTTTTTACAAGAGATTTTTGAAGCTCAGAAAAATGATCAAGATTTGCTAGCCAAGAGAAAACAGTGTGAAGTTGATACGGGATCAGATTTCAGAATCGGTTCTGATGGTTGTTTGATGTTTAAAAATCGGATTTGTGTACCAAAAAATGATGAGTTGATTCAAAAGATTTTGCATGAAGCACATAATAGTTGTTTAGCGGTTCATCCGGGCAGTACGAAGATGTATAATGACTTGAAGAAAATGTACTAGTGGAGTGGAATGAAAAGAGATATTTCCGAGTTTGTATCAAAGTGCTTAGTTTGTCAACAAGTGAAAGCTGAACACCAAGTGCCTTCGGGATTACTTCAGCCTATTATGGTTCCTGAATGGAAATGGGATTGGATTACTATGAATTTTGTTTCAGGATTGCCATTGACTCCAGGAAAGAAAGATGCCATCTAGGTAATAGTTGACAAATTAACTAAGTCGGCTCATTTTATCCCGGTACGTACGGATTATTCTCTTAACAAGTTGGCTGAACTATATATTAGAGAAATTGTTAGATTACACGGAATACCATTGTCGATTATTTCAGATAGAGATCCAAGGTTTACCTCGCGGTTTTGGCAAAAGTTGCAAGATGCGTTAGGTATAAAGTTAAATTTCAGTACTGCTTTTCATCCACAAACTGATGGACAATCAGAGAGAGTAATTCAGATTCTTGAAGATATGCTTAGATGTTGTGTATTGGAATTTCAAGGAAGCTGGGAAAGATATTTGCCGCTGGTAGAATTTACTTACAACAATAGTTATCAGACGAGCTTGAAAATGGCACCTTATGAAGCATTATATGGTCGTAAGTGTCGAACACCATCGTATTGGACTGAACTCAAGGAAAATCAGATTTATGGAGTTGATCTAATAAAAGAAACTAAAGAAAAAGTGAAAGTAATTCGAGATTGTTTGAAAGCTGCTTCAGATAGACAGAAATCTTATGCAGATCTAAAACGAAAGGACATTGAATTTCAAGTTGGTGATAAAGTATTTTTAAAGGTGTCTCCGTAGAAGAAAGTCCTTAGATTTGGACGGAAGGGCAAATTAAGTCCGCGTTTTATTAGGCCGTATGAAGTAATTGAAAAAGTTGGACCGGTAGCATATCGGCTAGCATTACCACCTGAATTAGAGAAGATTCATGATGTGTTCCACGTATCTATGTTACGTCGGTATCGTTCGGATCCTTCAAATGTAGTTTCACCCACAGAAATTGAACTACAACCAGATATGACCTACGAAGAAGAACCGATTAAGATTTTAGCTCGAGAGGTCAAACAACTAAGGAATAAAAATGTTGCACTTGTGAAGGTGTTGTGGGAAAGGCATGGAGTAGAAGAAGCTACATGGGAATCCGAAGAAACTATGAGAAATCAATACCCACATCTGTTTACAGGTAAGATTTTCGAGGACGAAAATCCTTAAAGCGGGGGAGAGTTGTAATATCCCGAATTAGGGCCTAATCGGAATAGTGGTTTCGTGACCACAAATCCGAGATAGAAATAATTATTTTATAATTATTTTGATGATTATGATATGATTGCATGATTGTGTGAAAATTTCGTGATGAAATTCTATGCCTAAAGTGCTTAAATTGAAAGTAGGGACTAAATCAAATAAGTTGCAAAACTTGCATTCTAGAAGTTTTTTGTATGAAATTGTTTTGGAATATTAATGAGGAGGTCTTAAATAGCAATTTGACCAATTTTAAGTTCATGGACAAAATTAGGACATGGAAGGAATTTTTGGAAAGTTTAGTAGTAAGGGTATTTTGGTCATTTAGTTATTAAAATGAATTAAAAACAAAATTAAAAGCCAATTTTTGTCCATCTTCTTTATTAGGCCGAAATTTCAAGGGTTCTCCATAGCTAGGGTTTGTTTCAAGCTTCCAAGCTCCATAGTAAGTGATTCCAAGCCCCGATTTTAATGTTCTTTACGTTTTTGGAATCCCGATAGCTCGATTAAGCTTTTGTTAGCAATAATTCAACCTAGGGTTTATATTTGGAAAAATACCCATAGGTGAAATTTGTGTATTTTGATGTTTTATGATAGAATATGGGGTTTTAAATTATGTTAGACAACTTGTAATACTCGATTTTAAGCAAAAACGAGTAAAAGGGCTTAATCGGTAAAAATACCTAATAGTCACAAGTACATGTTAGAGTGAGAATTTGATGTTGCCATAGAAGAGAAAAGTGATCAGCATGTTGTAAAACATAAGAATAAGGAATAAAGTTTAATCCCGAGCCTAGGGGCAAAAATGTAAATATGCAAAAGTTTAGGGGCAAAATTGTAATTTTGCCAAAATTTGAGTTAAGGATTAATTTGATAATGTGAGTATTAAATGAGCTAAATGTGTTATTTTAGATCAAGAAAGATGTGGAATCGACCTCAATCGAGGAAAAGAAAATATTGTGGACTAAATTGCAAAATCTTTATATTTTGGTACCAAGGTAAGTTCATGTGTAAATGTAGTAACATAATTGTCATTTTAACCAATTTAATGTTGTTTATATGATATGATGCTGATTATTATCATGAAATATTATGCGTTGTGGTTATTGTTGAATAATATGTAATTATGTGAATTACTTGATGAGTATGAACTATCACCGAAGTACCGATTTCGATATTCCGTGGAAGACGGCAAAGATGTGTGATCGAGGAAAACGCCCGTTTGAACCTTAGGAATAGATTAGGATACAAGTGACATGTCACTAGGATGGTTGAGCATCCGAACTCGTTGAGTTGAATCTGAGTTAACTTATGGATGCGAATGTCCGAACTCGTTGAGTTGAGTCCGAGTTCGTGAAATGTAACTAGGCATCCGAACTCGTTGAGTTGAGTCCGATTTCACTTATGGATGCGAACGCCCGAGCTCATTGAGTTGAGTCCGAGTTCACTTATGGGCGGGTTACATGGTAGCTTGATTACATATGAGGCTCTTATATGCAAATTATCCATGTATCCGAATTATATTCCGATGTGTTCAACGGGTAAAGTTTTACTCAAATGGAGGAATACTCGAGATGAAAAGAGACGTATTGGTAAGTGATGAGAAATGGATATTTTGGACAGGTATGTATTTAACCCTCGGGTTGAGTGTTAATTACAACCACGATAAGGTAATAAGATGATGGAAAATGATTAAAAAATGTGATAAGTGTGTTGATGATATATGCTAATGTTGATTAGTTTGATTGTTTGTTATGTTATTTATTATTTACATATGAACTGACTAAGCATTTATGCTTACTCCCTCCTTCTTACTCATTGTAGTTTTGGACAAGCCAGTTCAGGAGTCGGGATAGGTCGAAGGCTCAGTCACACTATCAGGAAGATTTTTGGTAAATGGCTTGTAAATTTAAGTATGGCATGTATAGCAATATACTTATTTTGTGTAAATGATCTTATGATATGGTGACAGAATGGTTGAGAAAATATTTGATAATGATAAATTATTAAAATGGTAAGTTTAGATTATGTTTGATGTTAAGGAAAATTATTAAGATACTTAGTGCATAAAAACTCATAAGAGGGATGAAATTTGCCATAAACAGAATACTGCAGCAACACTGACGCGAGTTTGAAAATTTACTAAAAATCATATCAATTGAATTTGGTGATGGACTACATATCAAATTTAAGCTTATTATGTCTAGTTTCACATGAAACAAATGAAACAGGTAAAGGAATTATATGTTAGAAGATATTTGAATTTTAGTGAAACAGGTTTATAGCAGTTTCTGAATCCCCTGTTCCTACTTTATAAATTCACCATAAATTTTAAAGATATAATTAGGTGGTGTATTTTATATCCTCAGAATCCTTATTAAGTATAGTTTTAGGAGAAAAAAATCTCATAGTCATATGAATTTTTTACAGAGAGAAACGTGGTTCGTAGTAAACAGAGGTCAGACCAGTCAAGTCCTGAAACAGGGGTAACTTTAACTAATAAACTGTACTAATTGGCCCAACCAAAAATTTTATAAAAAAATTAGTAGATAAGTATATGAGTCTAAATTCAGGGAAAATTTTCATATCTTGATTTCAAGTTTCGTAACTCGAGATATGATTTTTCTTGTGACTGTGACGCAAGTAGCTTAAAAGCTGTGAATGTAGAAACAAATAATCCAAAGTTCTAAAAATGTTAAATTAAGCTTAGTAACACCTCATACTCGACTCCGGCGACGGTCTCGGGCGTGGGGGCGTTACAGGACAAAAATGGGCATGAATAGAACAAAATTTTAAAGAAATGCCTTAAGGGTATTTTTGTCATTTGGTAATTAAAAGAAATAAAATGGAAAAAATAAGCCAAAATTTTGTCCATGCATCTTCTTCCTTGGCCGAACCTTGTATGTCCACCATAGCTAGTTTTCCAAGCTTTCAAGCTCAATAGTAAGTGCATTCAAGCTCCGTTTTTAATGTTCTTTACATTTTTGAAATCATCATAGCTCGGTTTACCTATTTCTACCATTATTTTGAGTTAGGGTTTATGTTTAAAAATTTACCCATGAATTATATTCATGTATTTTGATGTTTGATAGTAGAATATGAATGTTTGAAGTTAGGAGAACGATCTTTTCTAAGCGATTTTTAGCGAAAACGAGCAAAACGGCATAATCGGTAAAAATACCTATTGTTCTTAACTATGTGTTAGAGTGAGAATTTGATGTTTCCAGAGAAGGGAAAAATGATCAGCATGTCATAAAACATAAGAATAAGGGCTGAAATTAAATTTTCGAGCCTAGGGGAAAAATCATAATTTTGTAAAAGTTAGGGGGCAAAAACGTAATCTTTCCATAATGTGATTTTTGGATTGAAATAGATAGTATAAGTGTTAAATGAGCTAAATGTGTTGTTATAGATCAAGAAAGACGTGGAATCGACCTCGAACGGGGGAAGGAAAAGATTTTGGACTAAATTGCAAAATTTCCATATTTTGCACCGAGGTAACTTTGTATGTAAATAATACATTATCTTTATTTATGTTTTTATATTTCAGCATATTTTATATATTTTAGCTGATTTTGAATCATAATAGACTATTAGAAGAATGGAAATAAGTAATAGAGAGAAAAGCCCCGGTTGAACCTTTGGAAAGATTGGATAATAAAGATGGTACGTAGCTAGGTCACATGTATGGTGCTGAGTGCACATCATGTGTACAAGAGAGCTACGAGGTACTATATGGTAGCTAGCTCACATGTGTGATACGGGATGTATACCATGTAGACAAGAGAGCTATGGGAGAGGATAAATGTAGCTAGGTCGCATGTGTGGTTCCAAGTGAAGGACACCATGTAGACAAGAGAGCTACGAGATAAACTGGCTAGGTCACATGGGTAGTACTAAGTGTTCACCATGTGTACAAGAGAGCTGAACTATATGAAATACGATGGGTGGAGCTATATGTTGAAACCACCAAATATCGAGGATTGATCCGAAGTGTTCAACGGGATGATTTTATGGTGACATTGTAATCATGAACCTATACTTGTGATGTATGAAATATGGTGAAAATGAATTGTGATATGCATGTTAAAATGAGGTTAATACAAAGAAAGTGTGAAAGAGTGAATTAGCAATAAAATTGTTTTGGACAGTTGCAGTAATGTGAATTTGAAAAATCACCAAAAATAGTAGGAATTTAATTAGGGGCTGACTGAGATATGAATTAAATCTTAATGAGTCTATTTTCATGAAAAAGAAACAGAGCAAGTAAAGGAATCCTATATTTTGAGATATTTATATTTTTGTGAGACTTATTCAGAATGACTATGTGATCCCCTATTATGACTTTGAAAAATCATTAAAAATTGTACAAAAATAATTAAGAAATATAGTTTATATTCCTAGATTCTTTATTGAGTCTAGATTTAAAGGAAACAAATTTTATGGCTATGTGACTTTTTTACTGGGAGAAAATCAATTCGTAGTGAACAGAGGTTAGATCAGCCGAGTTGTATAACAGCGGAAACTTTAACTAATAAACCGTACTAATTGGCTGGACCAAAAATTCTAGAAAAATTTTAGTAAGAAGTAATATGAGTATAGTTTTAGGAAAAGTTTACGGTTTTGAATTTTCAATTTCGTAACTCGAGTTATGATTTATTTAGTGAACATGACGCAGGAGAGACAGCTTGACCAAATTGGAGTAAATAGTGAAATTAAAAATAGATATACTTGAGTTATTTTGTAAACATATTAGATTCCTTAATTATTATTTATATACTTACTTACTAAGCTATAAGCTTACTTTCTTTTCTCTTTTATTTCTTATAGTGTCATCTAGCAAGCACAGGAGTTAGAGATCGTTGAAGATCTGCCCGCGCTATCAGTACTTTTGGTATTAAAACTAAACATTTTGAATTATGGCATGTATAGTAGGCTTAGTTATTTTGTTACGTGTCATGATTGCCTAGGTATAAAATATTAGTTACAGTATTTGACAGATTATTTTGTATAAAGCCATTGAATTTGGCTAATATTGTTAAAGGCATATGTTATAATGATTCATGATCTAATTGGATGCCATATTTTTGTCTCGGTTTTATTTAATGGTATGTATTATGATCTGGTAATACCTCGTACCCCGTTTCGGCGTTGGATACGGGTAAGGGGTGTTACATGTATATATATATGAATATAGAGTTGAAAAAGGTATAAGATGTTTTGTATTAGCATTTAGGTATGTTTATGCTCTAAAAGTTATGGTTGGATTGGTGTAATTTAATGTTTCACCTAGTATTGTCATTTTGGGCACTTCCTAATGCTTATATATAAGGTCGCATGTTGGTATTTTATGATGTTATGAAAATGGTCAATTGAGATGGGTTTTGGTAAGAGTTTTGAATTAGATTATATGCATGAACTAAAATGTTTTTGGCTTGTTTTGATATGTTATGTTTGGATGTTAATTGTGGTGCCTTTGAAGGACATCTTGGTTAGTTGAATTAGGATTCTTGAAATAGTATTTTGATGTATGTTTGAATCATGTTTAGGTCCCATTAAGTGTGCTTAAAAATGTTATAAGGTTATGCATGAAATAGTCTTGGAATGACTTGATTTTAGGTAAATTTTGGGTACACACAGCTTGAGACACGGGCATGTGTCTCAGCCGTATGAGGCACACGGCTTGGCAACACGGCTACGTGTCATCTGATGATATCCTTAGGTTGCAAATCAATAAGTTACACGGCCTAGCACACAAGCGTGTGGCACGGCCGTGTGATTCTACTCAGAGAGTTACACGGTTGAGGACACGGGCAGGGACACGTCTATGTGTCTCCATTTCAAACGTTACATGGCCTGAGACACCGGCATATGCTTTAGCCTTGTGAGGCACACGACCTGGCCACACGGGCGTGACCTGTAACACCCATTACCCGTGTTTGACGCCGGAACAGGGTACGAGGCATTACCGGACTTAATCAAGTTATCGGGATTCCAAAAACATAAAGAACTTGAATAACCGGGCTAGAACGGACTTACTATTGAGCTTGGAAAGTTTGAAAACCCTAGCCATGGCTTCCCCCATGCTAATTGCGGCCTCCATGAAAAAGATGAGTTAATTTTGGCTTTATTTTCCCTTTTTATTTCTTTTAATTACCAAATGACTAAAATGCCCTTAAGGCCTTTCTTTAAAATTTTGTCCTATTCATGCCCATTTTTGTCCAAACAAAATATAATGGTCTAATTACCATTTAAGGACCTCCTCTTTAAACAATCAAGTACTTATGAATTAAAACACATATTTTGCAACTTTTGTAATTTAGTCCTAAAAGTCCAATTAAGCACTTTATCAGTAAAATTACTTAACGATATTTTTACACAATATTTTAATCAATAAATAAAATTTAAAACTTAATCGGAATAAATTTTTTGACTTCAAATTCGTGGTTCTAAAACCATCGTTCCGTTTAGGCCCTAAATCGGGTTGTTACAGCAACTTCTACAAATAAGCCCTAATAGGCAAATTAAACATGCAGTCTATAAAATTTCTTATCAATACTCTAACACATGCATCTAATCACTTGGCAAATCATAAAAATTAATCGAAATAAACTTTTCTATCTCAGATTTGTGGTTTCGCAACCACTATTCCATTTAGGCCCTATTTCGAGATGTTACATTTCTCCCCCCTTTTAGGGATTTTCGTCCCCGAAAATCTTACTGGTAAAAAGATTCAATATCTTTTCTCAAAATTTCTTAAACATCTACAAACAAATTTTCTTCAAAGTAGTACTTTCAGAATCACCCCACTATCAAATTGAAATCCAAGATAACTAAGTTTCAACTCGGTATGACCTCTATATTAATCGAAAACTATTTCCAATTCTCAAATTTGCTTTCACTTTTTTTTAACCAAAAACTCTGCATTCAGCTATTAATACAGCTTAATCATTATTCTTCTGTCTAATTTTATCATTACTAAATCCACATTATCTCATTCACAATCAAAGTTTATTTTTTAAAAAAATCCAACAATTATATACTTTAAGCATCATACCTGGATGAGTTAATTAACTAAGTCTAATCTTTCTTTAACTGTAACATTTTAGAATTCAGAAAATCTTCATATTAACCTAGCATCTTTTCTGCAATTGAGTTCATTTATTAAACCATTCTCAAATGCTATCACATTGTCAATTAATCTTATTGGAAGGGGGTGAGGCTGTAACATTTCTAACTTGCCTCTTATATATTCATGCATATAACTTAACACTCATCAATATATATATAATTTTCTTCAAATAACTCAACATGCATATTCATTTTACACAACCCTCCTATCATCTTATACAAACAAATGCACTTATACATGCGTTCATAATTCTCAAATAGAATTACTCATAACATTCATTTAATTTCACAAGTTACACTAATAGCATCACACAATTGCCAATCAACATGTACACTTATCATAATATAAACTTTCCCTTCATCTCATCTTTCATATTCAAAGAGAAATTCTTATTCACGACTCATTTATTATCACATGAACATCATGAACTATTACTTTTACCTTTTACGAGTCTCATTTCATCTTAATATTATCACAGTTATATAATTCACTTTAGACAGACTTACACACATATTCATATTTTAAAACAAATGCACTCAAACATACATTCCACAAATTTGAGTAAATCTATATATCACATTCACTTAGTCAAATAAGTAGGAAGTCATTATTTTCCTTAAGGGCTATGAACACTCAGTTGTTAGTAACCGATGATGGTTCAATTTTAGCTGAGTTGAGAGAAAAACTATTGTTTTTGCAAGAGATCTGCGAAACTCAGAAAGGTGATAAAGAATTGCAAGCTAAGATAACTCAATGCGAGACGGGTATAGAATCCGACTTTCAGATTGGTTCAGATGGCTGTTTAATGTTTCGAGACAGAATTTGTGTACCTAAAGGCGATGAGATTATTCAAAAAATTTTGCATAAGGCACATAATAGTTGTATGTCCATCCATCCGAGTAGTGTGAAAATGTACAATGACTTGAAGAAACTGTATTGGTGGTCGGGAATGAAGAGAGATATTTCAGAGTTTGTCTCTAAGTGCCTAATTTGTCAACAAGTAAAAGCTGAACACCAAGTACCTTCAGGTTTACATCAACCTGTGATGGTTCCTTAATGGAAATGAGACCGTATTACTATAGATTTCGTGTTTGGGTTGCCTTGGACACCAAGGAAGAAGGATGCCATATGGGTCGTGGTTGATAGGCGAAGAAAGTCAGGTCATTTTATACCAGTGCGTATAAATTATTCACTTGAAGAATTGGCTGATTTGTATGTTTCTAAAATTGTGAGACTTTACAGAGTGCCCTTGTCGATTATTTCGGATAGAGATCCAAGGTTTACCTAGCGGTTTTGGAAAAAGTTACAAAAAGCTTTGGGGACAAAGTTGAATTTTAGCACGGATTTCCATCCGGAAACTGACGGTCAGTCGGAGAGAGTAATTCAGATTCTTGAAGACATGTTGCAATGTTGTGTCCTTGAATTCCAAGGTAGTTGGGAAAAGTATTTACCGCTGGTAGAGTTTGCCTACAATAATAGCTATCAGTCGAGTTTGAAAATGGCACCTTATGAGGCTTTGTATGGACATAAGTGTCGGATGCCTTTGTTTTGGACCAAACTCAGAGAAAACTAGATTCACGGGGTTGACTTAGTCAAAGAGACTGAAGAGAAAGTAAAGGTAATTTGTGATTGTTTGAAGGTGTAATATCCCGGAATAAGGCCTAGTCGAAACAGTGGTTTTGGTACCACAAATTTGACATTGAAATCTTTGTTTTATGACTATTATGAGGTCTAGAATATGAAAATATGCATGTGTTAAAGTTTCATGGGGAAATTCTATGAGTAAAGTGTCCAATTGGAAAATAAGAACCAAATTGAATAAAGAGCAAAACTTGGATTCTAGAAGCAATTTGCATGAAATTGCTTTAAATTATTAATTAGAAGTCCTTAAAGAGAAATTTGCCCAATTTCTAAGTTTTTGAACAAAAATGGGCATGTATGGATAAAATCTGAAAGAAATGGCGTAAGGGCATTTTGGTCATTTGGCTAATTAATGAATTAAAATGGGAAAATAAGCCAAAAATCAACCCATTCTCTCCATGTTACTGCCAAAAATTGGGGTTCTCCATAGCTAGGGTTTTCAAGCTTTCCAAGCTCAATAGTAAGTGCTCTCTAGCCCCGTTTTTAATGTTCTTCGTATTTTTGAAATTCCGGTAGCTTACTCTCTCCATTTCTACCCATATTTTGAGTTAGGGTTCATGTATGTAAAGTGACCCATGTGTGACATGTTTATTCTTTGATGATTTATGGAAGAATATGCAAGTTGGATGTGTGTTAAACATCTTTTCCTAGGTAATTTCCATAAAAACCCCTAAAAGGACCTTTTTGCAAATGATACAAAATATGTGGTAGAAATGTGAAATAATGGAAAATGTGGGCTGTTATAAGAGTGAAAAATATTTGGCTAGGCTTGGGTAACCAAGAAAATTCATGTATTTAATTATACGAGCCTAGGGACCAAATCGTAAATAATGTGAAAGGTTAGGGGCAAAACGGTCATTTTGTATGGGGGTGAAATTTAGGCTTGAAAAGAATAATATGAGATATAGATCCTAAAGAACAAATTTCAGAGGTTGATCAAGGAAAATGAAAGGTTTCGAAATAACCGAAACGCGAAACCAAAACGAATACTAGGTAAGTTCGAATAACTTTAAGTAAACTATTAATATGCCTAATTTCATGTGTTATGAATGTATGATAATTGGTTATAATGATGGAATGAAAATCCATGAAATATGTTAATAATAATGATATGATAATCAATGTCCTAGTTGAAGTAAAAAGGGAAATTCGATGGATAACATGGCTTACATGACTTAAGATCCTGCATGTGTTGTAGAAAAGGATTTAGCCTGGACGGGTAATCCGTTGATCTCAAATATAGAAAGGATCTAGCCCAGACGGGTGTTCCTTGAATGATCGAGCCTCCCGAAGAATATGTGTGCATTGTGGGTTTAGCCTGGACTGGTAATCTGATTAGGGTCTGAATTTAGCCTGGACTGGTAATTTAGATCTGAGCTCATTAAGGGTGTTTGTCACTATAAGGGATTTAGCCTGGAATAGTAATCCCAACATCACCCTATGAGTTTACATTATAGGGTATTTAGCCTGGACTGGTAATCCCACCGTAAGATGTGAGGTTCGCGGGAGTGCGTACTTGAGATGATCGCTCTTATGACTTGGCGGTAAATGGAAAATCCATCAAGATTTTCGAAAAACTCAACAAGATTAACATGAGATGTAAAAATGAAATTGTTGGATGATGAGCTCATCTGAGATAAATTACATGGTGTATTGTTATGGGACTAACTTTTTGATTGAGTGCATGTGATAGGGAAACTATTCCATGGTTGTTGGTTTTATTGCCTAATATGGATGTATGCTAATTAATCGGTAAGTTTACTTTTCAGTTATTCGGGCTTACTAAGCATGTAAATGCTTACCCTTCACTTTTCCCTATCTTACAGAGCTCGAGGACTCGTAGAGGTTGGAAGATGGTTGGAGAATCAAAACACTATCATCTTGTCTAGTTTTGGTATATAGATAGTTTTGTTTTGTTCAATGGCATGTATAGGGCTTTTGTTATTTTGTTATATGTGTCATTTGATTAGCCAATATGAAGGCTTATAAAAGTATACATATTCACTTGTATATGGCCATGGGAATTGGCTCATTTTGGTGTAGGTTATGACCTACCAAATTGTGCATGATTATGTTCTAATGTTCTTGTGATGAGTAAATATGGTGTGTTACAATTAGTCATATGTAATATGACCAAATCACATAGGGTGGTTAGGCTACAATTTGGCAATGAGTTAAGACAATGACCCAAGCTTAATTGAGTTACTAGTCATAGAAATCCTATGTATAAAACCAATGAGATGAAGTTTACATGCAATGAGGTATATTAAGGCCATTTAAGAGTATAATTAGACCATGTTAAGTGTTATTGAAAACTATAAGTGGGTATGAACATTAGAGGGTGACCAAAGGCTTGGAAAATAGCCCAATAAGGTCCACACAGGTAGACACAAGAGTGTGTGTCTAGGCCGTGTGTGACACACGGATAGCCCCATAGGCGTGTAGTCCATTCGTGTGACCCCTGCACCTAAAATTTTTAAGTCAGAATGCATGGCAGTAAACACACGGGTAGAGGCACGGCTGCGTGTCTCAACCGTGTGGAGTACACGGCCTAGCACACAGGCGTGTGTCTTGGCCATGTGCCCCTAAATGCATGCTAATTTCATAAACAGAATGCTCGAGTTTTTAGACATGGGCGACCATACGGGCGTGTCTAGGCAGTGTGAAGGACACGGGCCAAGGACACGTGCGTGTGCTTGGCCGTGTGAAAACCCCTGTAGGTTCGAAATGAGAAATAAATTCAATTAATTCCACACAGGTAGGGGACACGGGCGTGTCCCAAAGCACACGGGCGTGAGAGGTATTAACCTAGAAATTTTCTAAAAATTTTCTTAGGTCCTCGGTTTAGTCCCGCACCATTTTCAATGTATTTTTTGGGCCTCGTAGGCCCATAATAGAGACACCAAGATGGTTTTGAATTGGTTTCAAATTGGAATGAAATTTTATAACTCTTATATCCCGAAAATGCTCGAATACATGCTTGGTAATGCCTTGTACCTATTCCCAGTCTTGGGTACGGGTAAGGGGTGTTACAGAAGGCCATTTCGGATAGACAGAAATCCTACGCAAATTTGAAACAAAAATAAATTGAGTTTCAAGTCGGTGATAAGGTTTTTTTGAAATTATCCTAGTGGGAAAAAGTCCTCAGATTCGGTAAGAAAGGAAAATTAAGCCCACGTTTTATTGGACCTTATGAGGTGGCTGAGAGAATTGGACCAGTAGCTTATCGACTAGCCTTGCCATCCGAGTTAGAGAAGATCCACAATGTTTTCCATGTGTCAATGTTGTGCCATTACTGTTCTGACCCTTCACGCGTTCTTTCACTAACAGAGGTTGAGATTCGATCAGACATGATTTATGGCGAAGAGCCGGTGAAGATTTTAGCTCAAAAGTTTAAGCAATTGAAAAATAAGAGTATAGCACTTGTGAAAGTATTATGGCATAGACATGGGGTAGAAGAGGCCACATGGGAGCCTGAGGAGACTATGAGGGACCAATACCTAAATCTTTTCACTGGTAATATTTTTGGGGATGAAAATCCCTAAGGGGGAGAATTGTAACAGCCCGATTTTGGGCCTAGTCAGAACAGTGGTTTTGAAACCACAAATTCAAGGTTAGAGAAATTATTTTTATATTATTTTATGTGTTATAGCGTAATTATACGAGTGTTTGAAATTTTTGGTGAATTAATTTTAGTGATTTCATGCTTAATTTTAAAAAAGGACTAAATCGCATAAAGTGTGAAAGTTTTGTTCTACTAGCTAAAGGTGTCAAATAGCTATGGAACATTAAAGTAGAGGTCCTTATTGAGTAAATAGACCAATAAAATGTTAGTGGTTGGACATGGAGAATTAATTCATGGAATGGTCAAAGGTTAGGTGACTTAATTGATAATAAAATAATAAATCTAAAGGATAGCTATCATTTTTTTCATTCCTTCTCTTCACCACAGAAAATTTTAGCAAAAAAAGAGGGTTTAAGAGCTCAAATTTTCAGCAACTTCTATCCATTACAAGTAAGTGATTTTGATGATCTTTCTTGATTATTTTTGTATTTTTGGGATCATTGTAGTATAAGCTAACTAATGGGGGGACTATTTTGCAAAATGGTTGAGAGTCTAGGGTGTTGCCATTAGAGTATTCATGTTGTTTTCTGAATTTTTATAGAACAAAACGAATCATAGTTGTTAAATAAACAACTTTTGTGAAGTGGTTTTCATGAAAACATCTAAAATGATCATTTTCTGAAGTTTATAAAATAGGTTGCGAATGTGTGAAATAATTGAAATTGTGAGATGCTATAGGTTTAAAGTAGTCTCGGCTAGGCTTGGTTCATGTGGAAATTCAATGAAAATCGTTTTACGAGCCTAGGGGAAAAATCATAATTTTGTGAAAGTCTAAGGGCAAAACGGTCATTTTGCCAAAGTAGGAATTTTGGAATGTCTTGATTTATGTGATGGTTAAATAAATAAATTTTGTCATTATAGATCAAGAAATACGAAATTCGAAATTAGACCGGAGGAAAACCAAGCTAGTGGATTAAATCAAATTAGTCGCCCATATTTTGTATACCGAGGTAAGTTGCACGTAAATATCACAATTCTATTGTTATTATGCATTAAATAATTGATATTGCATGAAATGTTCAATTTTATTATGAATATGCATGACAATATTTGATGTGGTAAAACTCCCGGTTGAACCGTAGGAATAGATCGGATATCCATGCCGTAATACTAGGGTTATGTGAGCCAGTGTAAGGCCATGTTTGGAACATGGCATCAGCCTCGATATGTGAGCTAGTGTAAGACCATGTTTGGAACATTGCATTAACATATATATGAGAGCTAGTGTAAGACCATGTCTAGGACATGGCATCGACCTCGATATGTGAGCCAGTGTAAGATCATGTTTGGAACATGGCATCAACATTTATATGAGAGCTAGTGTAAGACCATGTTTGGGACATGGCATCGGCCTCGACATGTAAGCTAGTGTAAGACCATGTCTGGGACCTGGTGTCGACATCTTACCCTTTTGTATGAGGCATATCAAGTATCCATTTATTATTTCGACTGGTTCAACAAGTAATTTAAAGATTATATCACGATTGAGAAAAGTTACGATTATGTTGCAAGTGGTATAGGTACCTGCACGAAACTCATAAGAATGAACTCGGGTTATGTATATAAATAGTAAGGGTGATAATAAATAAGCTATGTCTATAGTCATTTGAGAATCTTGTGCAAGTGTATGATACGTTATGACTATGATGTTACTTGGTAAAACGATGTTAATTATTTACTTGTGACTTACTATGCTTTATCCTTAATTCCACTCTTTTCCATTTTCTTATAGTATAACAGTTCGATTTTGACCCTAGTCAGAATAGTGGTTTCAGAACCACATATCCGAGCTAGAAAAATATTTTAATATTATTTTCTGTGTCTTTGATAAGTAAATTGATATGTGTGAAAGTCTCGTGCGAAAATTTAACTGTTTGTGTGCTTAATTTGCAAAAAAGGACCAAATCGCGTAAAATATAAAACCTGTGTGCTAGATGTTAAAGTGCCTATTTGAGTTGGCTTTCTAAAGTAAAGATTATTATGTTGTAAATAGACCATTGAATTAATGTATGGACATAGTTGGACATTAGATGGTGGAATTCTAATGAAAATAACAAGGCTAAATTGGTAAAATGAATATAAATGTTATAATAATAAAACAAAAACATGAATTAGGTGATATATTCATCACCATTGCCGAATTTAACAAAAGAAAAAGAAAGAAATAAGTTTACTAGGGTTCGGTTACCTATTTATGTGATTGAGGTATGTGTTTTGATCGGTTTTTGATAATTTCTCCGTTTTAGTGATCGTTGTTTAGTATACTACAAAGCCCATGCTTTAATTTCTGATTTTGGTGATGATTTTGAAATACGCCATAGATGAATTCATGAGTTTTGTGATGTTAAATGGTGAAATATGAAAGCTTGATGTTGGGTTTACATATTTTGTCTTTGGATTTTTGATGAATTGGAGCAATTTGGGCTAAATTGTAAAAATGTTATTTTGAGAGGCTAAAATGTGAAATAAATGAAATGTGTAGACTAGTATGAGTACTAGGAGAATTTGGCTAAGCTTGTGTATATACAAATTATGTGTATTTTGTGATTTTGTGATTTTGTGAAGTAGGGACTAAAGTGTCGAAATGTGAAAATGTGAAGGCTAGTTTGCAAATTGCCCTAAATATGTGTTTATGGATTGAATTGAATTATTTGGTGAATAAAAAGATTAATTTTGAATACTTATAGATCAAGAAAAGAGGAATTCAGATTTAGATCAAAAGAAGTCAAAGATTATAAAATAAACGTTTGAGTCGACACCTTCGAGTACGAGGTAAGTTCGTACATATTAAATGATGTTAAAATTATGTTCTAATGAAGTGATGATGTATAAATTATTTAGATATTTGATTATTTTTTTTGGTTTGAGTATGTTGATACTCGATTATGCTTGGCACTAAGTGTGCAGTTTAATATCGTTTCAGTTACAAATGGCACTAAGTGTGTGAATTGGAATAGCTACGGCTATTTGAGGCACTAAGTGTGCGATACTAACTTAGCTTTGGCTAATTGAAATGGCACTAAGTGTGTGGAGTTATTTTAGCTTCGGCTAACTTTTACAGCACTAAGTGTGCGGATGATAAGGTATAAATAAGTTAGGGGAAAACCTTGAATACTAAAACAAGAGGTGAGAATGAAAGTGAATAAATATGGTAAGACCAGGTATGTATGATACATATGTAGAAGATGTTATTATCTATTTGAAGTTCATGGAATTGTTATGAATATATAAATTGGTGTGGTATGGATTTAATAGATGATTTGAGAAGTTGTAAATACTTATATGTTGATGTTTTAAGTGCTAGATACTGTTGATAATATTAGTACGAGCTTACTAAGCTTAGGAAAGCTTACTTTGTGTATGTATTTGAATTGTTTTGTAGATATCGAAGCTACCAAGCTCGGGGATCACCAAGGATCATAGCTACACTATCGAACCTCACTTTGGTACTTTTGAAAATGTATATTTATATAAAGTATGGCATGTATAGGCTAGTAGTTGTGAAGTATGTTTTGTGATGTATATATTTAGCCATGCGATTTGGCTAATTTGTGTTTGAATTTATGGTTGTGAATGGTTTATAATATGTGATGCTAATATGCAATGATGGTATGTTTTAGATGGACAAAAGAAATGCTAAATATTGGTAAGTTTTATTAGGTTTAATTTGGGTTTGGATGATGTATGGAAGGAAATGTTTTGGTATGAATTTATCTTGTGTTTAGCTTGAATTGGTAAGGTTTATGAATAGAGAAATGGTTGATATTGTTATGTTATAAATGATGAATAATATAGCATAAAATTTGACTGAATTGGTGGTAGAATTATGCTTGTTTACATTGCTTGTAGGGATACCCAAAAAGGGGTGGCAAGCTGGCTTAAACCAAGCTTGCATTGTGCCACACAGTTAGGGAACACGGGCGTGCCTTGTGGCCGTGTTTGCAAAGCAGTAACCTCTTAAGACCACACGGTTAAGACACATGGGCATGTCATATGGCCGTGGGCTTAAGTCATTAACTAGCTAAGTATCACACGGCCATAGCACACGGGCGTGTCTGTTGGCCGTGGAGAAAAGTCAGTATGCATGCTTTGTTTTACCATGGCTTTGACACACGGGTGTGTCTAAGCCGTATGAGGCACACGACCTGTTCACACGAGCGTGTGACCTTTTAAAAGTGGAAAATTTCATATAAGTTTGAAACTTTCATATGTTAGAAATTTTGAGCCCGAATACATGTTTCAGCCTTGTATACTTAATTTCATGTGAATATTGAATGAATTTTTTTAGTAATGAGATGATATATGATGTATGGTGGTTGTAATTTAAGTTATAAGTTCGGTAATACCTCTTAACCTATTCCAGCGACGGTTACAGGTTAGGGGTGTTACATTTTATTGGTATCAGAGCTATGGTTTAGTTAGTTCTAGGACTACCATAGCATATGTGAGTCTAGCTATACATGCCATATATCTGAAACTGCGATAGTGTGATGAATCTTGACATTGAAATGTGCTTTTGTATAGCAATAGATCTCGATAGAGCTATAGCTGATGATCTTCAAAGCAATGCACCTGCTCCTGTGCAAGGGACAGTGCAAGCTGATTCTCGACCGGGTACAAGTAGCCGTGGTGGTGAGGCTAAGCAAGCCTTCTATCTGATGATGAATGATTGGTTCACCCAATACATTAGAACCAATCCGGGTGTACAACAACCTCCACCCTCAGTTGATCCTCCTCAAACTCCTATTATGCCCCGAGTAAATCCAGTACAATTGAGTAGGCCACCAGTTGACAAGATTAAAAAATATGGAGCTGAAGAATTCTGAGCTACAACAAGTGATGATGCAAAAAAAAGCTGAGTTCTGGTTAGAGAACATAATAAGAGTGTTTGATGAGTTATCTTTGAGTCCAGAAGAATGTATAAAATGTGACGTTTCACTGTTGAGAGACACAGCGTATCATTGATGGAAAATTTTGACATCTGTGGTTCCGAGTGAAAGAGTTACGTGGGATTTCTTCCAAGCTAAATTTTGAAAAAAATATGTCAGCCAAAGATTCATTGATCAGAAACGAAAAGAGTTTCTTGAGCTTAAACAAGGTCATATGTCTATCACAGAATATGAGCGAGAATTTGTAAGGTTGAGTCAATATGCCCGTGAATGTGTATCTTCGAAAGCAATAATGTGCAAGAGATTTGAAGACGGTTTGAATGAGGATATTCGTCTTCTAGTTGGTATTCTAGAAATCAAAGAATTCGTGGTGCTTGTTGAACAAGCATGTAAATCAGAAGATCTTGGGAAAGATAAAAGAAAGGCTGATTCTGAAGCTAGAGAGGTACGAAAGAGATCTTCGGGTAAATCATTTCAATCTGCATCCAAAAAGTTTAGAGATGATAGTAGTCGTTCAAAGGCTAGAGCGGGATATCTGAATAGAGATTGTGTTAGATTGCAATCGAATTACAAATCTTCAGCCACGTCTGTTGCTAGTGTTGATAATGCAAGGAATGAAAGGCCTGAATGTGATCAATGTGGAAGATGAAACTTTGGTGAATGCTAGGGAAAGAGTAATAATCGAGCTTGTTATAGTTGTGGTTCAAGAAACCATTTTACTAAAGACTGCCCAGATTTAGCTGAAAAAGATAACGTTCAGAATCCGAGGCAGAGTGGTAATGTTTCTCGTGGTAGACCTCCTAGAAATTCAAGTAATGTAAGTGGTAGTCAAAGAAGAACGAAAGATACAGCTGTTAGATCTGAGGCTCATGCACCTGCTAGAGGGTATGCTATTCAAGCTCGAGAGGAAGCTTCATCGCCAGATGTGATTACGGGTACATTTACTCTCTATGATACTTTTGTGATTGCTTTGATAGATCCTGGATCAACACATTCATATATATGCATGAACTTAGTGAACAGTAAGACTTTGTCTGTAGAGTCTACTGAATTTGTGATTAGAGTTTCGAACCCCCTAGGCAGATGTGTTCTAGTTGATAAAGTCTGCAAGAATTTTCTGTTAATGTTTCGAGACAATTGTTTTCCGGCTGATCTTATGTTATTACCTGTTGTCTGTGAGTTCTCTGATGTGTTTCCTGAAGAACTTCTGGGATTACCTCCAGTTAGAGAAGTAGAATTTGGCATAGAATTGGTACCTGGTACTACTCTAATTTCGATAGCTCCGTATAGAATGGCTCTGACTAAGTTAAAAGAATTAAAGTCCCAGTTGTAAGAATTGACCGATCGAGGATTTGTAAGACCGAGTTTCTCACCTTAGGGTGCTCCGATTTTATTTATGAAAAAGAAAGACGACACGATAAGAATGTGTATAGATTATCGTTAGTTGAATAAAGTGAATGTCAAGAATAAGTATCCCCTGCCCCGAATTGATGATTTATTTGATCAGTTGAAAGGAGCTACTGTGTTTTCAAAAATAGATTTGAGATCGGGCTACTATCAGCTACGAGTAAAGATTCAGACATTCCAAAGACTTCTTTCAGAACGAGGTATGGCCACTATGAATTTTTAGTTATGCCTTTCGGATTGACTAATGCGCCTGCTATCTTTATGGATTTGATGAATAGAATTTTCAGACCATATTTAGATCAATTTTTGTAGTATTCATTAATGACATATTGATTTCTTCACGTGATGAATCTGAGCATGCCGAACATTTGAGAATAGTGTTACAAACTTTGCGAGATAAACAGTTGTATGCAAAATTCAACAAGTGTGAGTTCTAGTTGCGAGAAGTTGGTTTCTTGGGTCATATTGTATCAGCTTCTGGAATTTGAGTTGATCTGAGTAAAATTTCAGCTATTTTGGATTGGAAACCTCAGAGAAATGTTTCTGAGGTCCGTAGTTTTCTGGGACTTGCTGGTTATTATAGAAGATTCGTAAAAGGTTTCTCGATGATTGCGACTCCGTTGACAAATTGCTCTAGAAAGATGTGAAGTTTGAATGGTCTGAAAAGTGTCAGGACAACTTTGACCAGTTGAAAGCTTTATTGACTAAAGCTCCGGTTTTGGTACAACTTGAATCGGGTAGAGAATTTGAGATTTATAGTGATGCTTCGTTAATTGGTTTGGAATGTGTTCTAATGCAAGAAGGAAAAGTAGTTGCTTATGCTTCGAGATAGTTGAAGCCACATGAAAAGAACTATCCGACACATGATCTAGAGTTAGCTGCAATTGTGTTTGCTCTAAAGATTTGGCGTCATTATTTGTTTGGCGAAAAATGTCACATTTATTCAGATCATAAAAGTTTGAAGTATTTGATGACTTAGAAAGATTTGAATCTACAACAAAGAAGGTGGTTAGAACTGTTAAAAGACTACGAACTTGTGATTGAATATCATCCGGGAAAAGCAAATGTTGTTACTGATGTCTTAAGTCAAAAAACATTATTTGCTTTGAGTGCAATGAATGCAATGAATGCTCATTTGGTTCTGCCTAATGATGGTTCAGTTTTAGCTGAATTAAAAGCAAGACCCTTGTTCTTATAACAGATTATCGAAGCTCAGAAGATTGATAATGAGATTTTAGCTAAACGAGCTCAGTGTGATGTAGAGACTGATTCAGAATTCAGAGTTGATAAAGATAATTGTTTAAGATTTCGAGATCGAATTTGTGTTCCGAGAAATCCAATCTTAATTCAAATGATTCTGAGTGAAGCCCACAGTAGTCGATTATCTGTGCATCCGGGTAGTACGAAAATGTATAATGACTTGAAACAACATTATTGGTGGTTCGGAATGAAAAGAGATATCTTTGATTTTGTTTCTAAATGTTTGATCTGTCAACAAGTTAAAGCTGAACATCAAGTGCCATCTGGATTGTTACAACCGATCATGATTCTAGAATGGAAATGGGATCGAGTGACTATGGACTTTGTGTCGGGTTTGCCCCTGTCTCCGAGAAAGAAAGACGCAATTTGGGTTGTAGTTGATTGTTTGACGAAATCAGCTCATTTTATTCCGATTCGATCCGATTATTCACTTGAAAAGTTTGTTGAGTTATACATTTCTGATATAGTGAGATTGCGTGGTGTGCCATTATCTATAGTGTCAGACAGAGATCCGAGATTCACATCGAGATTTTGGAAGAAACTGCAAGATGCTCTGGGTACTAAATTACATTTTAGCACTGCTTATCATCCGCAAACAGATGGTAAATCTGAATGGATTATTCAAATACTTGAGGATATGTTGAGATGTTGCATTCTTGAGTTTGAAGGCACGTGGGAACAATACTTACCTTTGATTGAATTTGCTTATAATAACAGTTTTCAGTCAAGCATCAAAATGGCACCATACGGAGCTTTATATGGTCATAAATGTCGTACACCTTTGTATTGGACAGAGCTCAATGAAAATAAAATTTATGGGGTTGATTTGATGAAAGAAACCAAACAGAAAGTGAAAGTGATCCGAGATAGTTTGAAAGTAGCTTTTGATTGTCAAAAATCATATGCAGATTTGAAAAGAAAAGACGTTGAGTTTGAGATCGGCGCCCAAGTGTTTCTGAAAGTGACTCCATGGAAAAAAGTGATTCGGTTTGGTAAAAAAGGCAAGTTGAGTCCGAGGTTCATCGGGCAGTATGAAATCATCGAGCCGTATGAAATCATCGAGCGAGTTGGGCTGGTTGCTTATGGATTGAGGCTACCATCTGAGTTAGAAAAGATACATAATGTGTTTCATGTATCGATGCTTCGATGGTACACATCTGATCCTTCGTATGTAATTCCTTTGTCTGAGATTGAAATTCAATCTGATATGACTTACGAAGAAAAGCCGATCCGAATCTTAGCTCAAGAGGTTAAAGAGTTACGTAATAAGAAGATTCCATTAGTTAAAGTGATGTGGCATCGAAACGGTATTGAAGAGGCCACGTAGGAGCCTGAAGATGCTATGAAACAACAATATCCAAATCTGTTTAATGGTAAGATTTTTGGGGACGAAAATCCCTAAAGGGGGAGAATTGTAACAGTCCATTTTTTACTTTAGTCGGAATAGAGGTTTCAAGACCACATATCCAAGTTAAAAAAATATTTTAATATTATTTTCTATGTCTTTGATAAGTAAATTGATATGTGTGAAAGTCTCGTGCGAAAATTTAACTGTTTGTGTGCTTAATTTGCAAAAAGGACCAAATCGCGTAAAATATAAAAGATTTGTGCTAGATGTTAAAGTGCCCATTTGAGTTGGCTTTCTAAAGTAAAGGTCCTTATGTTATAAATAGACCACTGAATTAATGTATGGACATAGTTGGACATTAGATAGTAGAATTCTAATGAAAATAACAATGCTAAATTGGTAAAATGAATATAAATGTTATAATAATAAAACAAAAACATGAATTAGGTGATATATTCATCACCATTGTCAAATTTCACCAAAGAAAAAGAAAGAAATAAGTTTACTAGGGTTCGGCTACCTATTTTGGTGATTGAGGTATGTGTTTTGATCGATTTTTGATAATTTCTACGTTTTTGTGATCGTTGTTTAGTATACTACAAAGCCCATGCTTTAATTTCTGATTTTGGTGATGATTTTGAAATATGCCATAGATGAATTCATGACTTTTGTAATGTTAAATGGTGAAGTATGAAAGCTTGATGTTGTGTTTACATGTTTTGTCTTTGGATTTTTGATGAATTTATGCAATTTGGGCTAAATTGTAAAAATGTTATTTTGGGAGGCTAAAATGTGAAATAAATGAAATGTGTAGACTAGCATGAGTACTAGGAGAATTCAGCTAAGCTTGTCTATATGCAAATTATGTGTATTTTGTGATTTTGTGATTTTGTGAAGTAGGGACTAAAGTGTCGAAATGTGAAAATGTGAAGGATAGTTTACAAATTGCCCTAAATATGTGTTTATGGATTGAATTGAATTATTTGGTGAATAAAAGGATTAATTTTGAATACTTATAGGTCAAGAAAAGAGGAATTCAGATTTAGATCGATAGAAGTCGAAGATTATAAAATAAACGTTTGAGTCGACACCTTCGAGTACGAGGTAAGTTCGTACATATTAAATGATGTTAAAATTATGTCTAATGAAGTGATGATGTATAAATTATTTAGATATTTGATTTTTTTTTGGTTTGAGTATGTTGATACTCGATTATGCTTGGCACTAAGTGTGCAGTTTAATATCGTTTCGGTTACAAATGGCACTAAGTGTGCAAGTTGGAATAGCTATGGCTATTTGAGGCACTAAGTGTACGATACTAACTTAGCTTCGGCTAATTGAAATGGCACTAAGTGTGCGGAGTTATTTTAGCTTCGGCTAACTTTTACAGCACTAAGTGTGTGGATGATAAGGTATAAATAAGTTACGGGAACACCTTGAATACTAAAACAAGAGGTGAGAATGAAAGTGAATAAATATGGTAAGACCAAGTATGTATGATACCTATGTAGAAGATGTTATTATCTATTTGAAGTTCATGGAATTGTTATGAATATATAAATTGGTTTGGTATGGATTTAATAGATGATTTGAGAAGTTGTAAATACTTATATGTTGATGTTTTAAGTGTTAGATACTATTGATAATATTAGTACAAGCTTACTAAGCTTAGGAAATCTTACTTTGTGTATGTATTTGAATTGTTTTGTAGATATCGAAGCTACCAAGCTCGGGGATTGTCAAGGATCATAGCCACACTATCGAAAAAAATAAATAACAACATTTTAATATGATTAACTTTCGATAAATGACTCACATTTGGAAAATAAACGACATGTCTTGAAATCATTTTTAAGATCACTCAAAGAGGTTAGTAGAGAATGGGTTTTTAACAATATCACACTTTACGAAAAACATTTCAATATGGCATCGCCAGATTTGGCCATAACGTCCAGATCGAGTTTGGGATGTTACATTTAGTGGTATTAGAGTCAGGTTGCAAAACTCAACTGTGGATTTGGGTTTCTTTTAAAAACTTGGAATTTCTAAAAAGAACTATTTCAAATGATTTGAAGTATTTTAAAATGTTTTACTGAATGTGTGGTACACTGAGTCTCCGGCACCGATTTTATACGTCCTTTGAAACTATTGTTTGTTTAAATTGAAATACTGAGACTGCGGTAGGTAGTAGACTATACTGAAATGCTTTATTTAGGGTAAACTAAAAACTGTAGTAAGACTACGATCTACGAAAACGAACCTTGAATTACTAATACTGTATTCCATAAAACATCCGTTAATAAAAATAGGAACTGTAAACTGATGCTTAAAACTATTAATACAGATAAAACATAATTCAATAATGAGCACCAGAGGTATTCATGGAAGGGGTACAAGAGGCCGCGGCGGAGGCCGTGGAGGTGCTCGAGCTGGGTCTTCGTCATCTGGCCACATGCCTAATGTTGAAGCTAGGGAGGCACCGGCTTCACCTATGACCGAGATTCGGTCTCACGATCATGCAGATGGGGATGATGTGCTGTACCAAGCTATGTTACCGATTCTAGAAAGGGTTGTTGGGCCCAACACTGGTGCTATAGGGCGTGGGTCGATTACGGAACGGTAATGGAGCTAAAATTTTTAGGGGTGTTGCTGGAGATGCCCCTAATGTGGCTGAGTATAGGATTGAGGCTACAGAGAGGATCATGGATGATCTCGACTACACCCCAGAGTAGAAACTAAAGGGTGCAGTATCACTGCTGAAACATGACGCTTACTAGTGGTGGCTTACGATTAAAGAGGGCACTCAGCCCGACTGATTAACCTAGGAATTTTTCAAGACTATCTTCTAGGGAAAATATGTGGGTGCTAGTTATACGAATACCCAGAGGAAGGAGTTTCTGAATCTGACACAGGGGAATAAATCAGTGGCCGAATATGAGGCTGAATTTTTGCGATTAAGCCGCTATGTGCGTGGGCTGGTGGCAACTAAGTACGAGCGGTGTGTTTGTTTCGAGGATGGTCCCAGGGATAGTTTACGGGTTCTGATAGCTCCACGAAAGGAGCGAGATTTTGCTACTTTAGTTGATAAGTCGAATATCGCCGAGGAGATGAAGCGCGCTGAGCGCCAAAACCATGAGAAGGAGAGAGGTAGGAACAGGAGGGATTCAGAGCCCTCAAGTTTATTTCTGAGGCCTAAGTAAAAAGCCAGAGTTGATGGGTCGGTCAGAGTTAGGGCCCTTGTTGCTGTTACTAGACTACAGCCTTGTGCTGATTGTGGGAGACACCATCAGGGTGAGTGCTGGAAAAGGACTGGGGCATGTTTGAGATGTGGATCATTGGAGCATCGTATCAAATATTGTCTTCGGAGGCCCGATCAGGTGCAATCTATGGGTATAGGAGTATTCGGAGTGCGTTTAACTTCAAATCACATCAGGTATGTAAACACAATCTGTAATATCCCGAATTAGGGCCTAATCAGAATAGTGATTTCGTGACCACAAATCCAAGATAGAAATAATTATTTTATGATTATTTTGAGGTTTATGATATGATTGCATGATTGTGTGAAAATTTCGTCAAGAAATTCTATGCATAAAGTGCTTAATTTGAAGTTAGGGACTAAATTGAATAAGTTGCAAAACTTGCATTCTAGAAGTTTCTAGTATGAAATTGCTTTGAAATATTAATTAGGAGGTCTTAAATAGCAATTTGACCAATTTTAAAGTTTATGGACAAATATTGGACATGAATGGAATTTTTGGAAAGTTTAGTAGTAAGGGCATTTTGGTCATTTAGGGGTAAAATGAATTAAAATACAAAATTAGAAGCCAATTTTGCTCATCTTCTTCACCATGGACGTGTATACCAAGGGAGACTCCATGGCTAGGGTTTCCAAGCTTCCAATCTCGGTTGTAAGTCCGTTCTAGCCTTGTTTTTAATGATTTTTATGTTTTTAGAGTCCCGGTAACTTGATTTAGCTTATGCTAGCAATAATTCAACCTAGGGTTCATATTTGGAAAAATACCCATAGGTGAAATTTGTTTATTTTGGTGTTTTATGATAGAATATGAGGTTTTAAATTATGTTAGAGTGAGAATTTGATGTTGCCATAGAAGGGAAAAATGATCAGCATGTCATAAAACATAAGAAAATAGGATGAAGTTTAATTTCCGAACCTTGTGGCAAAAGTGCAACTATACAAAAGTTTAGGGGTCAAAACGAAAATTTTTAAAATATGATTTTTGGACCCGTATGAATAGTGTGACTAATTATTAGGCTAAATGTGATATTATAGATGAAGGAAATCAAGATTCGGGCTTAAATTGGGAAAATACAAGGTCATAGACTAAAATGGTAAATTGCTGTTTCTGGATCGAGGTAAGTTCGTATGATAATAATAATGCAATGTTATGTTTGAATTATATTTCTTACTATTATTGCATATATTTTATGATTTAATATATTGGAAAAGTTGATGGAATGGTGTTTATGATGTGGAAATATGACATGAAAGAATGTTACATGAAATGCAAGAAAATGAAGATACATGACAAGTGATATATGAAATATGTGATTTATGTTATGTAAATTCTTAAAAGCTGATTTGATATTTGAGTTGTGTCTTATTATACTATGAATGGGCAATTGGTACTATGGATAGTGAGATCGACACTTCGAGTAAATTCGTACATAAATAGTCTATCGATTCTTTTTAGGTTATTATATTTTGATATCATATGAAATGTGGCTGCCTATCAAATGGTTATTTGATGTAAATTATGAATTTAAGTTGATTACGGACAATTTAGTAAAATGTTGAAAAGTGAGGAATTTCCCTATTGAACCTTCGGAATAAAAACGATACGAATGATCTATTGTGAGGTCACATGTGTAGTACTAAGTGCAGGCTACTATGCGTACCCGAAAACTGTGATCACGTGTGTAGTACTAAGTGCAGGCCACTACGTTTATTAGATGGTGAGGTGACGTGTGTAGTACTAAGTGCAGGCTACTACGTGTGCCAGTCTGTTGGTCGCATGTGTAGTACTAAGTGCAAGCTACTATGCGTACCAGATAGCTTCGGCTATAAGTGTGGAAATGGGAAAATGTGCAGGCAATTGTGTATCTGTTATTATTCCGATGAGTTCAACGGGAAATCGATTAAGTGAAAATACATGTAAAAGTGATTATGTGATGAACAAGTGCAAGTATATGTTTATTTGAATATATGAGTAATATGCTCAATATTTGAGCGAACCTCGATAAAATGGAATGGATTAAGTGAAATTGTGTAAAAGTGAACTTTAGTAGTAAAATAGTATTAGACAGCAGCAGTGCATGACTTTGAAAATTCACCAAAAATTGTGTAAGTTGAATTAAATTTTAAAAAAATTATGGAAATAAATCTTAATGAGTATATTTTCACATGAAAGAAATAGAGGAAGCAAAAGAATTCTATATTGTGTGATATTTGAATTCTTGTGAAACAGGGTCTGAATGAATTTGAGATCCCATGTTCTGACTTTAGAAATTCACCATAAATTGTAAAAAAATTATTGAGAGTCATAACTTACATGCGTGGATTCCTTATTGAATATAATTGTAGGGGAAACAAACGGCATGGTCGTTGGAATTCTGTATAGGGAGAAATTTGCTTCGTAGTGTACAGGGGTCAGAGTAGTCATACCCTAAAACAGGGGAGATTTTAACTAATAAACTGTACTAAATGGCTCGACCACAAATTCTAGAAAAACAATTAGTAAGTATACATATGAGTCTAGTTTCATAGAAAATTTACGGAATTGGATTTCGAGTTTTGTAACTTGAGATATGATTTTTTTAACACCGGGACTCCAGAAAATAGCCTATTCTAAATTTGTGTAATTGTACAATTATAGTGTTTTATCTTAAAAAGCATGGTAGTAATTGCTTATTATTTTCATATGAACTTACTAAGCATAAAGCTTACCCATCCTCTCCATTTCTTTAGTATTGGCAGGTCGGCTTGGGGTTGGAGATCGTCGGAGGCAAAATCACACTATCAAACTATCATTTTTGGGAAAATTAATTCAAATATTAGAAATATCAAGTGAGTGGCATGTATAGGAAGTTGGTTTGTGATATGTATTTTTATAATGATTTTGACTATACGTATCAGTCTGCATTGAGTTATCGTATAAAATCATGAAATGTGGTCCTTATCCATTATGGTTTATAAGTTTAATTAATCGTGCTATGTCCTATGTTTTGATGTGATGATATAGTTAGCTTTGTTTGTTATGCATGTGTTTGAAAAGTTTTGAATTAAATGAAATTTTATGGTCCGTTTTTCGTCTATGTGTATTGTTAAGTCTGGTAATGCCTCATACTCTGTTTCGGCCTTGGATACGGGTAAGGGGTGTTACATTTAGTGGTATCAGAGCTATGGCTTAGTCGGTTCTCGGACTAACCTAGCATGTGTAAAAGTCCAGCTATACATGCCACTGATCCGTGATAGTGTGATGTCTCCCGATGCGTATGAGCACCATCTTGCTTAGACAGAGGTACTCTCCAACCGAGCTGCACTGACCATGTTCAATGTGATGCGAAGGTGTTTGAATAAAATTACGATTATGATGAGTCTCAATTTATAAAAGTATGAATAAAAGTTTATGATATATATATATAAGTGATAACACGTGAGATGAAAGGTCATGTTGTGATAAATATCCATACTTGCTTGATGCTCATATGATGTAGTGCACTTGGCTTACTTGATAAGATGAACGGGATAAATAGAAATTCGTAGAAGTATGAGTAAAAGTTCCTAATATCATGATATGAATGCAAATGTCATTGCCTTGATTGAACATTGAATGTTGATGAATGTCAATGATATTTTTATGAGATAAATGATTATAATGAAATGAATTTATCTATGTTAAATTGTTTGGACTGAATTATGTGATTGTAATTATATGTATATAATGATGCACGAAATGAAAGTTGTGATTGTGATATAAATATCTATGTTTGTTTAACCCTTATATGATGTCATGAGTATGATTTGTTCGAGTAGATGAATGGATAAGTCAAGCTATCCAGAAAACATAGGATGCATGCATAATTATACTTGACTAAATGAGATAACTGGAAAATGAGCATTAAATCAATATGAATGTTAGTTACTCGAAATGAATAACATGATTGAGATATGATTGCTATGAAGAAAACTATGTTACATGTATATGTATATGAGAGTTGAATCAGAGGCCCTACGACCCCTTTCCCCTTACCAAAGTGGTGTTTTATAATGGAATTTCATGAGATTTATACTGAATAAGTTTCTGGTTGAGAAACCAAAGAGTTTAATGCTAGAATAATTATAAATATGATTAGAGATTGAAGAATGAATTGATAAGTAAAGTCAAAGCTAGAAAAGTATCAAATTGGCATAAGGATTATTAGAGTTATGCACTGTTCCAGTTAGAGAAGAAATTTATTTTGATAAATCGAATTACTAAGGTACAAGGTCGAGAAAAGTGCAAATAAAAATTTATTCAGAACTAGTCTTCTTTAGTGAAAAGTAATATGAAATTTGTGATGGCAGAAATAGTTGGGGAAATGATATCTGAAATGTGTAATATTTGAGTGTGACAGTTACGGTTGGACAGATTTTAGCAGTTTCTTCTAAGACGTTCTATGTGTTTATCCGTTCCCAGAAATATTTCTATGGTTATTGATCTTTTGAAGAAATTCTTGTTATATGGGGATGTTTTCTAATCCTGATGTTAAATGAAAGCATTGGTAGCCTGACTGGTTTATAATTTATATTGCTCTATTCCTTCGGGCATTCTATTATATTCTGCCTGATAAAAAAAATTGATGAGAGAATATGTATGATACTATGATTCTGTTTCTTCTACTTGATGCTCCATTTGATATATATATATGGGAAGATACATTGTTCTTGTTGCATTTGATTCCAGTGAGACTAAATGATGTTTTCCACTGGATTTCTTTTCTCTGAGGAATTATTGGGATTCCTATGAGTTTGGTTTTCAATTTTCCGGCATAGTATCGTATCTTGGGTTTCTTTATTCTGGATTTCTTTATTCTGGGTTTTTCTATCTTGGATTTCTTTATTCGGTTTTCTTGTTATCTTTATTTCGTAATTTGTCAACTACGACTCATGTTCGGAGTGCATTCTTCAGCTCGTGATAATCATGTCAAGTATGGCTATACTTCTGATTTGATTTGGGTGATGTGGTGATTTCAGTATTGGGATTTTTCTAATTTTCATGTAAGGTTTGACAATAGTAAATGTATAAGTGATAAAAGTGCGAGTTTCAATCAGTATGGTGGATTACTTCTCTCAAGTAAGTCAATTATAGTTAATGCAATTGAGACGGTTTTGATTAACGTAATGAATGAATAGTAAAGGATGGCATGATGAATTGTTTTGTAACTAGAAGAAAGGATTATTTTCGAGGTTATATCAGAATTATTTCTGTAGCGGAAAGAGGAAAATGTGATAGTGAGTAGCAAACTAAAAGAGTACAGTGAGGATCGACTTCTAATAATGAATTTCAAAATATATGAGAAATTAAAGAGATATATTGGAGGCACCACCTAAGTGAAAGTTCTTCAACACTGAATATGAAATTGAGGAATCTAAGTGAAGACCATTTTTCTGGTAAGATTTTCGGGGACAAAAATCCCTAAAGGGGGGAGAATTGTAATATCCCGAATTAGGGCCTAATCAGAATAGTGGTTTCGTGACCACAAATCCAAGATAGAAATAATTATTTTATGATTATTTTGAGGTCTATGATATGATTGCATGATTGTGTGAAAATTTCATCAAGAAATTCTTTGCATAAAGTGCTTAATTTGAAGTTAGGGACTAAATTGAATAAGTTGCAAAACTTGCATTCTAGAAGTTTCTAGTATGAAATTGCTTTGAAATATTAATTAGGAGGTCTTAAATAGCAATTTGACCAATTTCAAAGTTTATGGACAAATATTGGACATGAATGGAATTTTTGGAAAGTTTAGTAGTAAGGGCATTTTGGTCATTTAGGGGTAAAATGAATTAAAATACAAAATTAGAAGCCAATTTTGCTCATCTTCTTCACCATGGACGTGTATACCAAGGGAGACTCCATGGCTAGGGTTTCCAAGCTTCCAATCTCGATTGTAAGTCCGTTCTAGCCTCGTTTTTAATGATTTTTACGTTTTTGGAGTCACGGTAACTTGATTTAGCTTATGCTAGCAATAATTCAACCTAGGGTTCATATTTGGAAAAATACCCATAGGTGAAATTTGTGTATTTTGGTGTTTTATGATAGAATATGAGGTTTTAAATTATGTTAGAGTGAGAATTTGATGTTGCCATATAAGGGAAAAATGATTAACATGTCATAAAACATAAGAAAATAGGATGAAGTTTAATTTCTAAACCTTGGGACAAAAGTGCAAATATACAAAAGTTTAGGGTCAAAATGAAAATTTTTAAAAATATGATTTTTGGACCCGTATGAATAGTGTGACTAATTATTAGGCTAAATGTGATATTATAGATGAAGGAAATCAAGATTCGGGCTTAAATCGGGAAAATACAAGGTTATGGACTAAAATGGTAAATTGCTGTTTCTGGATCGAGGTAAGTTCGTATGATAATAATAATGCAATGTTATATTTGAATTATATTTCTTACTATTATTGCATATATTTTATGATTTAATATATTGGAAAAGTTGATGGAATGGTGTTTATGATGTGGAAATATGACATGAAAGAATGTTACATGAAATGCAAGAAAATGAAGATACATGACAAGTGATATATGAAATATGTGATATATGTTATGTAAATTCTTAAAAGCTGATTTGATATTTGAGTTGTGTCTTATTATACTATGAATGGACAATTGGTACTATGGATAGTGAGATCGACACTTCGAGTAAATTCGTACATAAATAATCTATCAATTCTTTTTATGTTATTATATTTTGATATCATATGAAATGTGGCTGCCTATCAAATGGTTATTTGATGTAAATTATGAATTTAAATTGATTACGGACAATTTAGTAAAATGTTGAAAAGTGAGGAATTTCCTGATTGAACCTTCGGAATAAAAACGATACGAATGATCTATTGTGAGGTTGCATGTGTAGTACTAAGTGCAGGCTACTATGCGTACCCAAAAACTGTGATCACGTGTATAGTACTAAGTGCAGGCCACTACGTGTATTAGATGGTGAGGTCACGTGTGTAGTACTAAGTGCAGGCTACTACGTGTACCAGTCTATTGGTCACATGTGTAGTACTAAGTGCAGGCTACTATGCGTACCAGATAGCTTTGGCTACAAGTGTGGAAATGGGAAAATGTGCAGGCAATTGTGTATCTGTTATTATTCGGATGAGTTCAACGGGAAATAGATTAAGTGAAAATACATGTGAAAGTGATTATGTGATGAACAAGTGCAACTATATGTTTATTTGAATTTATGAGTAATATGCTCAATATTTGAGCGAACCTCAGTAAAATGGAATGGATTAAGTGAAATTGTGTAAAAGTGAACTTTAGTAGTAAAACAGTATTAGATAGCAGTAGTGCATGACTTTGAAAATTCACCAAAAATTGTGTAAGTTGAATTAAATTTAAAAAAAAATTATAGAAATAAAACTTAATGAGTCTATTTTCACATGAAAGAAATAGAGGAAGCAAAAGAATTCTATATTGTGTGATATTTGAATTCTTGTGAAACAGGGTCTGAATGAATTCGAGATCCGCTGTTCTGAATTTAGAAATTCACCATAAATTGTAAAAAAATTTTGAGAGTCATACCTTACATGCATGGATTCCTTATTAAATCTAATTTTAAGGGAAACAAATGGCATGGTCGTTGGAATTCTATACAGGGAGAAATTCGGTTCGTAGTGTACAGGGGTCAGAGTAGTCATACCCTGAAATAGGGGAAAATTTAACTAATAAACTGTACTAAATGGCCTGACCAAAAATTCTAGAAAAAAAATTAGTAAGTATACATATGAGTCTATTTTCATATAAAATTTACAGAATTGGATTTCGAGTTTTGTAACTTGAGATATGATTTTTTTTAACACCGAGACTCCAGAAAACAGCCTGTCCTGAATATGTGTAATTGTACAATTATAGTGTTTTATCTTGAAAAGCATGGTAGTAATTGCTTATTATTTTCATATGAACTTACTAAGCGTAAAGCTTACCCATCCTCTCCATTTCTTCAGTATTGGCAGGTCGACTCGGGGTTGGAGATCGTCGGAGGAAAAATCACACTATCAAACTATCATTTTTGGGAAAATTAATTCAAATATTAGAAATATCAAGTGAGTGGCATGTATAGGAAGTTGGTTTGTGATATGTATTTTTATTATGATTTTGACCATACGTATCAGTCTGCATTGAGTTATCGTATAAAATCATGAGATGTGGTCCTTATCCATTATGGTTTATAAGTTTAATTAATCGTGCCATGTCCTATGTTTTGATGTGATGATATAGTTAGCTTTGTTTGTTATGCATGTGTTTGAAAAGTTTGGAATTAAATGAAATTTTATGTCTTGGTTTTCATCTATATGTATTGTTATGTCTGGTAATGCCTCGTACTCTGTTCCAGCCTGGGATACGGGTAAGGGGTGTTACACAATCTCAACTATGGGAATTGGCAAAAGCCAGAATAAGTGAGCCATGACGCTACACAGGCGTGCGCTCGCTTGTGTGGTGGTCCGTGTGACGAAACATGGGTGTATGATCGCTGAGGCCAGCCTTGAGTGATTTCATGGGCCGAGGTCGTTTTGGGCCATTTCGGGCCTAATTGGGTTGTGTAAGCCCCATGGGCATGTGGTCCCCACACGGGTAAACCACACAGATGTGTGAAAATTATTGGGCTGGGCTATGTTATACACACGACCAAGGCCATTATGGGCCGTATGGGCCACATGAGCTTGCGATATGGGTCGTGGGCCTATTTTCTCGATTTGACTGTTAAGGTTGCATGGGTCACCCGAGACGACTGTGGACCTACTATCGTGTCGGTAAGTGTACCTAGACCCCCTAATTAATAAAATGACTATTATGTCCCTATGGAGTGCAGGGTTGGACGGAGATAAAGTGTAGAGGCTGGTTGGGTAGGATCTCATGATTGCATACCTATATGTTACTGTCACTTAGATGGGCTCAAGCCTAGACTGATAATAATATTTTATTGGGCTAATGCCCTAACTGAGACTGAACCATTACTGAAATGGGCTTAGGCCTAGACTGCATATGCTCACTGTTTGGTTATTTGATATGGGATTACGCATTGAGTTTTCATAACTCACCCATCGATTCATCTGTACAGGTAATTCCCAGTCTTAGGCAGATCAGTGCTGCGAGGGACTCAAAAGTGGCCATACAACCGTATATACTTTCTTATGTGATTTTTAAATTATAAGTAATTTTATTTTGGGGTATTTTTATTGGAATAAGGCCTCTTTGGATTTTATTTCTAATTTGGGTTTTTATTTGCTTTGCTTTGATTTATAACTGCTAGCAGTAGGAAAAGACGTGGGTTTTCAAAAAGATAAATGTTTTTCAAAAATACCATGAATATGTAATCGATTTTAAGAGCTTCCATAAGAAATAACATTTTAAACAAAAAATAAATAATGACGTTTTAATATGATTAGCTTTCAACAAATGACTCACATTTGGAAAATAAACGACATGTCTTGAAATCATTTTTAAGATCACTCAAAGAGGTTAGTAGAGAATGGGTTTTTAACAATATCACACTTTACGAAAAACACTTAAATGTGGCATCTCTAGATTCGACCATAACGTCCAGTTCGGGTTTAGGGTGTTACACCTAATGTGGTTTCCAAACTCATGAAAGATCGAGTTGCCATGGAATGTTTTTTCGAATATTATTAAGCATGTTGATAATAAATTGAGTTTAATTAAAGTAATTGTCCTAGTTTATTTATGCTATAATTGTTGCAAATTGTGTTTAATTTTGCTAAAATCTATCTCATTCATATAGTTTGCATACTTAGGTTAATTTGCATTAGGGATCATTGCATTTAGTTTAATATATTTTAATCCTCACTTCTCAACTAAATTGTGTTTTTATTTACCAAATTGTTAATATAATTTTACAAGTTAAGTGACTTAGCACAAATATAATCCTTGTGGAGACGATAACTCGATACTTACTTATTACTTGATAATGACTGTGTATACTTGCACAAACCTACGCATTACAGTTACATGGGCTGGGACACGGCCGTATGTCCCTATTTCGAATTTCTACACGGCCTAAGACACGGGCATGTCTCTCACACGGCCATGTGACCCCTACTGCTTGAAAATTTTTGTATTTTTCTAAAAATTCCATATGTTTCCAATTTAGTCCTGATTCGTTTCTAATGTCATTTTAAGGCCTAGAAGGCTCTTAAAAGGGATCGTATTATGATTTTATATGACATTGCTATGATTTATGTTGCAATTTGTTTGTTATGATAAAATGTTCTTATGTTCTTTATATAATGTTGTACTCCAGTATACTTGTAGCCTTAATTCGACAATAGATACGGGCTAGGAGTGTTACATTTATTGGTATCAGAGCTATGATTTAGCTGATTCTGGGATTGAAAGTAATGTATTTCAGTCTAGATATACATGCCATTATTAACCAGTGATAGTGTGATATCTTCTAACCGTTTTAAAACATGTTTTCATATAGTAATGGATTCCAACCGAGCCGCCTCTGATAATGTAAAAAGTAACACGCAAGCCTCCGTTCACGTGGCAGTTTCGTCATGTTCGAGGCTTGTATCTGAAAGCCAGGGAGGAGAGGCTAAGGAAGCCTTCTTCCAAATGATGAACAAGTGATTCACAAAGTTTGTTCGAAAAAATCTAGCTGCTCAATGACCTTCACCCCACCTGTTCCCCAACAATTCCCCGTTATTCTTTAGTTTTGGAACCTTTATGCGTGAATAAGTCGCCTCTTGATAAAATCCTCAAATATGAGGCTGAAGAGTTTAAAGCTGATACGTGATATTCGTGACAGGTTTTAAATATTTATAATGAATCGTTCTTGAAACTAACTATTATCACGATGAAGGTAAGTGTACCTATCGAACAATAGTATAGCTTTAGCAAGACAGGATTATTGAACCCAAAGGAACTAAAAGTACTAGTATTAACTTTCTTTTTATTATTTAGCCTAAAAAATAAAAGAGTTTTGTTTATCTAACTAATTAACTAAACTAAGAAATCACAGAAAATAGAATTGGGGAATTACTTTTGGAAAAACAATTGAATTAAGACAATACCTAAGGAAAAATCCACCTAGACTTCACTTGTTATTTGACTCTGAATTGGACGATTTATTATTTGACTTGATTTGTAGAAATCCCTAAGTTATATTGTTATCCCTCTCGAGACTAACAACGTCTAACCCTAGGTTGAATAATTGAAATCTCTTTCTAATTAACTTCTTAGGGTTGCATTAACTCGATCTATGGATCCCCTTATTAGGTTTCACCCTAATCCGGTAAAATCTTGTCACCTTATCTCTAGGCGCGCAATCAACTTCGCTTAATTATGACAAATGTACTCTTAGACAGGGTCTATTCCTCCTCTAAATAAGAGCTTAACTTGAATCAATATCCTGGAATATCAAAACAAGAATTAAGTACACATAATTAAGAACATGTCAAATATTTATCATACAATTCAGATAATAATAACAAGATCCGTCTCAGGTTTCATTCCCCTTAGGTATTTAGGGGTTTTAGTTCATAACTAAAAAGGTAAACATCTCAGAAGAATAATCAATACAAAACATAAAGAAAATCTCAAAACTCCTGAAGGGAAATTGAGCGGAGATCTTCAGACTTGATGATGAATCCAGCTTCTGAGATGGATTAATCAACTTTCTTTGAGTAGTTCCCTGCTTCCTCTTCTGTGTGCCCATTTTCCTCCTCCTCTAGGGTGTATTTATAGGCTTTAGGATGCCTAAGAGCCCTCAAAATTGGCCTTTTCCAAATTGGACTAAACTTGGGCTCGGCAGGGACACGCACGTGTGCTATTACTTTAGGTCGTTGTCAAGCCTGTTAAATAGGCACGGGCATGTGGTCTACCCGTGTAAGTTGTGCTTCGATTCTTCCAAATTGACACGGTCGTGTGGTCTGCCCGTGGGAGGAAGTCCAGGCCGTGTTAATTTCGTACGTTGGCTCATTTTCTCAGTTTTTGGTCCGTTTCTCATTCCTTTCACTCTCCTATGCAACCCTAAGCATAGAATATGAAATTAAAGCATTAGGAGCATCGAATTCACCAAATTTAAGGAAAAATCATCCACAAAATGTGCTAAGCATGGGATAGAAATATGCATAAATTACGGTTTATCAAAAGCTACAGTTGATGATGATCCTGAGAGAGCTTAGTTTTGGTTAAAGAATACAATCCAAGTCTTTGATGAGTGATCTTGTTCACCAATCGAATGTGTTAAATGTGTCACATCTCTGTGGAAAGATTCAGCCTATAAATGGTAGAATACGTTGGCTTCTATTATCTCGAGAGAGCGAGTAGATTGGGAATTTTTTTGAAACTGAGTTCAAGAAAAATATATAAGTCAAAGGTATGTAGCTCAGAAACGCAAAGAATTTCTTGAGCTTAAACAGGGTCGTATCAAAATATCTGGATATGAAAGAGATTTAGTCAGATTGAGCAAGTACGCCTGATAATGCATTCCAATCGAAGTTGCTACGTGTAAATGGTTTGAAGACGGATTGAATGAGGATATAAAACTTCTAGTCGGGATTTTCGAATTGAAAGATTTTCATTGTTTTGGTTGATAGAGCACATAAAGATGAGAAGCTTAGTAAAGAGAAAAGAAAAGTCGATTTTGAAGCTGGAGATTCAAGAAAGAGATCAACTAGAAAATTGTATCATTCATCGTCAAAGAGATCAAAAGATTACCATAATCATTCGACCGCTTCAGTGGGATATCCTAGCAGAGATCGTGGTAAGCAACATGCAAGTTCTAAAGCTTAAGCTACATCAATAGCAAGTGTCGGCAGTGTGAAAGCCAACAAACCTGATTGTTACTGATATGGACGATGACACTTTGGTGAGCGCTGGTTGAATAACGAAGCCTATCTCAGATATGGTTCATAGGAGCATTTTATTCGGGATTGTCTTGAGTTACCTAAAAAAGACAAGATTTAGACTGTTTGACCAAGCAATACAGTTGTAAGATGGAGATCGCCAAGGAACCCTAGAAATGTGGATAATAGCTGTAGTGTGACTAAGGACTCCGCTGTGAGGTTTAAGGTATGAGCACCAGCTAGAGCTTATGCAATCCATGCATGAAAGGAAGCTTCTGCTCTAGGTGTTATTACTGGTACTTTTTCTATCTTTGACACTAAAGTTACTACTTTGATTGAACTTGGATCAACTCATTCATTTGTATGCACGAATCTAGTATCAAGTAAGAATTTACCTATTGAGTCCACTGAATTTGTGGTTAAAGTATCAAACCCCCTAGGTCAGTATGTGTTAGTTGATAAAGTTTGCAAGAACTATCCTTTGATGACTCAGGGTTATAGCTTTCCGACCAATCTGATGCTTTTCCTATTTGATAAGTTTGATGTGATCCTAGGTATAGATTGGTTAACTCTACATGACGTTATATTGAATTGAAGATGAAAGCTTATTGTACTAAAATGTCAAAATGGTGAGACACTTCGGATTGAATCAGATGAGTCAAGCGAGTTGCCTATTTTTATTTCAGCTACGTTAGCGCAGAAATACATGAGAAAAGGTTGCAACCCGTACCTTGCATATGTTTTGGATTCTAAAGTGTCTGAGTCGAAACTCGAATCAATACCTACAGTTTGTGAATATCTCGATGTATTCCTAGAAAAGTTACCTAGATTACCACCGAGCAGAGAGGTTGAATTTTCCATTGAGTTAGTACCAGCAACATCACCGATATCGATAGTTTCGTACAGAATGACTCTATAGAGCTGAAAGAGTTGAAAACTCAGTTGCAAGAGTTAACAAATAGAAGTTTTGTTCGACCTAGCTTCTCGCCTTAGGGTGCACCGATTCTGTTCGTAAGAAAAAGGACGGATTGATGAGTTTATGTATTGACTACCGTCAGCTTAATAAGGTTACAATTAAGAATAAGTATCCCTTGTCGCGAATTGATATTTATTTGATCAGTTGAAAGGTGCAACGGTACTTTCAAAGATTTATCTACGTTTTGGTTATTGTCAACTGTAGGTTAAAGATTCAGATGTGCCGCAAGCTGCATTCAGGACCAGGTATGGACATTATGAATTCCTTGTAATGTCCTTTGGTTTAACTAATGCACCTATAGTATTTATGGATTTGATAAACAAATTTTTAGACCGTATTTAGACAGATTCATCATAGTTTTTATTAATGATATTTAATTTATTCCCGAGACAAAACTGAGCATGCTAAACATTTTAGAATTATGCTGCGAACCCTGCGTGATAAACAACTATTTGCCAAATTTAGTAAATGTGAGTTTTGGCTTCGAGAAGTTGGTTTTTTAGGACATATAGTATTTGTCGAAGGCATCATAGTTGATCTGAGTAAAATTTCAACAGTTGTTGATTGTAAACCACCGAGAAATGTATCTGAAGTTAGAAGTTTTCTAGAATTAGCTAGTTATTATAGAAGATTCATCAAAAAAATTCTTGATAATAGCTACTTCGATGATGCGACTATTATAGAAAGATGTGAAGTTTGAGTGGTCTGAGAAATTTCAACAAAGTTTCAATCAGTTGAAAGCATTGTTGACCGAGGCACTAGTTTTAGTTCATCCTAAATCAAGGAAAGAATTTCTAATTTTTTAAAGATGCATCTTTGAATGGTTTAGGCTGTGTTTTGATGCAGGCATGTAAAGTGATAGCTTATGCTTCTAGACAGTTAAATTCGTATGAAAATAATTACCCGGCACATGATTTAGAGTTGGCAGTGATTGTATTTGTATTAAAGATTTGGTGACATCATTTGTATGGTGAAAAATGTCACATTTCTACTAATCATAAGAGTTTGAAGTATTTAATGACACAAAAACACTTGAACCTGATACAACACAGATGGCTCGATTTGTTAAAAGACTATGATTTAATTGTTGATTATCATCTGGGAAAAGCAAATGTAGTGGTTGATTCTTTGAGTAGAAAATCTCTGTTTGTTTTGCAAGCATTGAATATGCTATTGACATTGTCTGTTGATGGTTCAATTTTAGCTGAGTTAAAAGCTAAACCGTTGTTCTTACAAAAGATTTGTGAGGCTAAGAAACGCGATGATACATTGGTAGCTAACTGGAAATTTTGCGAGTCGACTCTTGATTCAGATTTTTAGATTAGGTTTGACGATTGCTTACTTTTTAGAGGCAGAGTTTGTGTAACGAGGGATGCAGAGTTAGTTCAGAGAATTTTACATGAAGCTCATTGTAGTAGTTTGTCCATTCACCCTGGCAACTCTAAAATGAACAACGATCTGAAATAGATGTACTAGTAGCCAGGTATGAAGCAAGAGATTTCAGATTTTGTATCAAGATGTTTAGTATGCCAGCAAATAAAAGCTGAGCATTAGGTACCTTCTAGTTTGTTGTAGCCAGTGATGATATCGGAATAGAAATGAGGGCAAGTTACTATGGACTTTGTATCAGGTTTGCCCCTATCTCCGAGAAAGAAAGATGATATTTGGGTTATCGTTATCATCTGACGAAGTCAGTGCATTTTATTTCGATACATACAGATTACTCCCTTGATAAACTAGTTTAATTATACATCTCTGAGATTATTAGATTGCACATGGTGCTAGTTACTATTATTTCAGATAGAGATCCACAGTTTACACCATGACTTTGGAGCACGTTACAGGAAGCTTTATGTACGTGGTTACATTTTAGTACTACATTTCATCCCCAGACAGATGGTCAGTCCGAGCGAGTAATTCAAATACTCGACAATATGCTTCGTTTTTGTGTATTAGAGTTCGAGGGTAATTGGGAGAAATTTTTACAATTGGTTGAGTTTGCGTACAATAACAGCCATAAAACAAGTATAAAGATGGTGTCGTATGAAGCTTTGTATGGTCGTAAATGCCAAACTCCTTTGTATTGGACCAAACTTAATAAGAAAAAGATACATGGAATCGATTTGATTTGTGAGACTGAAGAAAAAATGAAAGTAATTCGTGACAGTTTGAAAGCAACTTCAGATCGACGGAAGTCGTATGCATATTTGAAGCGTAAAGATATTGAATTTCAAATAGATGATAGAGTATTTCTGAAAGTATCACCTTGGAAGAGAGTTATTCGTTTTGGTCACAAAAGGAAGCTTAATCTGTGATTTATCGGGCCGTATGAGATTATTAAAAGAAAAGGGCCAGTGGCATATCAACTAGCTTTACCGTCAAAGTTAGAAAATATTCATAATGTGTTTCACATATCCATGTTACGATGGTACGATCAGACCCTTCGCATATCATTTCTCCAGAAGATGTTGAGAATTAGCCTGACATGTCGTATAAATAAAAATCGATCAGCATTTTGGCACGAGATATTAAAGAGTTAAGAAACAAAAGCTTAGCTTTAGCAAAGGTTCTTTGGCAACGTCACAGGATTGAAGAAGCCACTTGGGAACCCGAGGAAGCTATGAGAAAGCAATATCCTAATCTAGTTACTCGTAAGATTTTCGGGGACGAAAATTTCTTAAGGGGAGAATTGTAACAACCCATTTTCAGTGAAATCAGAATAGTGGTTGGGAACCACAAATCCGACGTTGAAAATTTTGTTTTATTATTATTTTAAGGTCTACAGAATGATAGTAGAATTGTAACACCCTTAACCCGTATCTATTGCCGGACTAGGGTTATGAGGCATTTAATAATCAATTCACAAATATCATCAACACATCATAGCATCATAGTCAAACATCATTTCAAAGTCCCTTTCCTAGGTCATCGAGACCTTAAACATGGTTTAGGAAAGGGTCGGGACTAAACCAAGCACATATAAAATTTCTCAGAAACTTAACAAACTTTCAAAGTTACAGAGGTCACATGTCCGTGTACCTCACACAGCATTAGACATGCCCATGTGTCTAAGCCGTGGCTAAAAAGGGCATACATTCTGACTTGTACCACATGGTCAGAGACATGCCCATGTGTCTTGGCGGTGCTCGAAACTGACTTGGGTCACACGGCTAACCACACGCCCATGTATCTAGCCCATGTACCCTTCGAATTCCTTACACGACCACCAATATGCCCGTGTGTCTAGGCCATGCTCGAGATTGACTTTAAATTGTAGGACTACCCCAGGGGACACACAGCCGTGTAACATAACTGTGTGTCGCACACGACTGAGACAGATGCCCGTGTCTCTACTCGTGTGGACAAAAATAGACTATTTACAAAGCCAATTTGCCACGCTTAATGGTCATCCCTACAAATCCAAAATCAAAGCACAATTCATGACCAAATAGCAACCAAAACCATACTCAAACATGCATAATTCAATCCACAATGTCACCAATCAATTTCATTCTTATTATCCAAACCAAAACATACCAAAACCACATACCAAACTCATTCATTCATACATGTCATTATCTCAATTTTTCACATCCATTCTCATATCAAAATCATACCATTTGCATAACTAATTCACATAACTAACTTACCAAATTGACTATTTCTCACAAGGCCATTTATGCACATCAACACATACCATTTCTTAACTCAACTTATATACCAAAAACCAAACCAAATAGCAACTTTAATCTAGCCATATCACATGGCATGATATACACTTCAAAAATCATATTCAAATACTTCTAGCTTATACATGTCATACTTCAATATTCAAATTTTCAAAAGGTACCAAAATAGAGTTCGATAGTGTGGTGATGATCCTCAACGATCCCTGAACTCCTAATAGCTTTGATATCTACAAAATAATTGTAAACACACACAAAGTAAGCTTTCAAAAGCTTAGTAAGCCATATACAAATAAACTTATCTCATAACACATTTCTAAACCAATTTATTCATATAGCTCATGGCAAAATACAATCACATATTAACATGTCTCATATAGCTCATTTGATCATAATTCACTTACATAGAACACATTTCATTCTCATAATAATTCATACATATATCATATGTCCACAAATATACATATACTTACCTTTCCTTCTCAAACATGATATACATTTCAAACTTACCTAAATTGGATACACATTCACATAGTCATTCATTTCTCGGAATGGCCATTGAACCATACGGAATCAAATAGGATATGCGGATAGCTCGAAAAGCTCTTACAATGCCACTGTCCCAGACAAGATCTTACATGAAATCAAATACAATGCCGATGTCCCAGACATGGTCTTACAGGTAAATCTCAAATCGATGCCAATGTCCTAGGCGTGGTCTTACACGAAATCACACATTGGAATCCTATGTCATGACATATGTATCCTAACTATTCCTATAGTTCATATAGGACTTTTCGAACGTCATCACATTATCGGAACTTTCTCAGATTTCTCATTTTCAACTTAAATAGCCATTCACCACTATTCATTAACATATAAGCAATAATAATTCTATTCAAACACATTTATTTGTATATTTACTTACCTCATATAGGAATGAAGGGAAACGAACGGCTATTCAACTACTTTCGACTTACCTAGATCTAATTCCGTGTTCCTTGGTTCTTGATCTATACACATTCAAATTTAACTCTTTTATTCAAAAAATCATTCAATTCAATCCATATGCACATATTTAGGGAATTTTACAAATTAGCCCTCACATTTTCACTTTTTAACATTTTAGTCCCTAATTCATAAAATCGCAAAATACACATAATTTCATATTACACATGCTAGGCTGAATTTTCCTCTAGCCCATATGAGCCCATATATTTCATTTATTTCACATTTTAGTCCCTCAAAATCTCATTTTCATAATTTAGCCCAAATTACTCAAATTTATCAAAATTTCAAATACAAAACATATTAATCTAAAACATGTCTTTCATTTTTCATCAATGGCTCAACTCAAAATCTTCATCAATTTCTTAAATTGAGACATGGGCTTGATAAAACACTTGACAACGATTACAAAAATATAGAAATTATCAAAAATCGATCAAAAACACATACCTAATAAGCCACGCAAGTGTCGAATGCATGAAAGCTTTCCAAACCCTTATTTCTTTTCTTAGTTTCAGTCAAAAAGGATGAATAAAGATGAACATTTCGTTTTGTTTTATTAATATTAACATAAATATCAATTTCCAATTTTAACCTTAATGTTAATTCATGAAAACTCATTAATACATGCCCACTTTGGTCCACACAAGCGTCAAATGGTCTAATCCCAACATAAGGACCTCACAATTAAAAGCCATAGCAAATAGGCACTTTTAACATATGGAATGCAACTTTTGCATTTTACGCGCTTAAGTCCTTTTATCAAAATTAGGCACACAAATGATCAAATTTTTATACGAAACTTTCACACTATTAATTCACATATTATAAGCACAAAAAAAATATTAAAATATTTTTCTGACTCAGATTTGTGATCCCAAAACCACTATTTTGACTAGGGTCTAAACCGGGTTGTTACAGCTCTCCCCCCTTAAGGATTTTCGTCCCCAAAAATCTTACCTTGAACAGATTCAGATATTGCTGTCTCATAGCATCTTTAAGCTCCCACGTAGCCTCTTCAACACTGTGACGATGCCACATTACTTTTACTAACGAAATTTTCTTATTTCGCAGTTCTTTAACCTCGGGAATTAAGATACAAATTGGTTCTTCTTCATAAGTCATATCAGACTGAATTTCTATTTCGGATGCAGCAATTACATGCGATGGGTCGAATCTGTATGTCGAAGCATCGATACATGAAATACAATGTGGATATTTTCTAGCTCAGGTCGCAATATCAATCTATATGCAACTGGCCCAACAAGCTCTATGATTTCATACGGTCCAATGAACTTCGGACATAATTTTCCTTTTCTACCAAACCGAAGTACTTTCTTCCATAGAGATACTTTCAGAAACACTTTGTCGTCGATCTTAAATTCAATATCTTTTCGGTTCAAATCTTCATATGATTTTTGATGATCGAAACTGCTTTCAGACTATCTCGGATTGTTTTTACTTTATGTTCAGTCTCTTTTATCAAATCAACCCTATGAATCCTATTCTCGCTGAGCTCAGTCCAATACATAAGTGTTCGACATTTCTAACCATACAATGCTTCGAAAGGTGCCATTTTAATGCTTGACTGAAAACTATTATTATAAGCGAATTCAATCAATGGAAAAAACTGTTCCCATGAACCTTCAAACTCAAGAATGCAACATCTCAACATATCCTCGAGTATTTGAATAATCTGCTCGAATTGACCATCCGTCTGTGGGTGAAAAGCAATACTGAAATACAAGTTCGTACCTAAAGCATCTTGCAGTTTCTTCCAAAACCTTGAGGTGAATTTCGAATCTCTATCTGACACAATAGACAGTGGCACCCTGTGCAATCTCACAATTTCGGAAATGTATAACTCAGCTAATTTATCAAGGGAGTAATCTGTTCGAACCGGAACAGAATGAGTTGATTTTATCAATCTATCAATTATAACCCAAATTGCATCCTTCTTTCTCGGAGATAAGGGTAAACCCGAAACAAAATCCATCGTTATTTTATCCCATTTCCACTCTGAAATCATAATCTGTTGTAACAAACTGGATGGCACCTAATGTTTAGCTTTAACTTGCTGACAAATCAAACATTTCTAAACAAAGTCAGAAATATCTCTTTTCATTCCAAGCCACCAATATAGTTGTTTCAAATCATTATACATTTTCGTACTTCCCGGATGAACAGATAAAATACTAGTGTGAGCTTCGTTCAAGATCATCTGAATCAAACTCTAGATTTCTCGGAACACAAATACGATCTCAAAATCTCAGACAATCATCATTATCAATTCGATATTCAGAATCAGAATCCAAATCACACTGAGCTCGTTTTGCTATAATCTCATTATCAACCTTCTGAGCTTCGAAAATCTGTTGAATAAATAACAGTCTCGCTTTCAATTTGGCTAATATCAAACTATCATCATGCAGAACTAAATCAGTATTCATCACACATAATGCAAACAATGATTTTTAACTTAAAGCATCAGCAACAACATTTTATTTCCTTAGATGATAATCAATAACAAGCTCATAGTCTTTTAAAAGTTCTAGCCATATTCTCTGTCGTAGATTCAAATCTTTCTGAGTCATCAGATATTTCAGGCTTTTATGATCTAAAAACATGTGACATTTCTCACCAAATAGATAGTGACGCCAAATCTTCAAAGCGAAGACAATCGCAGCTAATTCAAGGGCGTGTGTCGGATAATTCTTTTCATGTGGCTTTAACTGTCTTGAAGTATAGCCTATAACTTTGCCTTCTTGCATCAAAACACAACCTAAACCGTTCAACGATGCATGACTATAAATCACAAAGTCTTTACCCGATTCTGGTTGTACTAACACTAGAGCTTCAGTCAATAGGGCTTTTAACTGATCAAAGATTTTTTGACATTTTTCAGACTATTTAAACTTCACATCTTTCTAAAGCAATTTCGTTAACGGAGTCGTGACCATAGAAAAGCCTTTTACAAACATCGATAATAACCAGCAAGTCCCAGAAAGCTACAGACTTCAGAAATATTTCTCGAAGGCTTCCAATCCAAAATAGCTAAAATCTTGCTCGGATCAACTTGGATACCAGATGCTGACACAACATGTCCCAGAAAACTGACTTCTCATAACCAGAATTCACATTTTCTATATTTCACATACAACTGCTTATCACGCAAAGTCTGTAGCACTATTCTCAAATGTTCGGCATGCTCGGATTCATTACGGGAATATATCAAGATGTCATCTATAAACACAACTACAAATCGATCCAAATATTGTCTAAAGATCCGATTCATTAGGTCCACAAAAATAGCAGGTGCATTTGTTAATCCGAAAGGCATAACTAAAAACTCATAATGTCCTTATCTCGTTCGGAAAGCAGTCTTTGGCACGTCAGAGTCTTTAACTCGTAACTGATAGTAACCTGATCTCAAATCTATCTTTGAAAACACGGTAGCTCCTTTTAACTGATCAAACAAATCGTCAATTCTGGGCAGAGGATATTTGTTCTTGATAGTCACTTTATTTAATTGGCAATAATCAATACACATTCTCATCGTGCCATCTTTGTTTTTTACAAACAGAACGGGAGCACCCCAAGATGAGAAACTTGGTCTTGCGAATCCTCTATCGGTCAACTCTTGCAACTGATATTTTAATTCTTTCAACTCGATTAGAGCCATTCTATATGGAGCTATTGATATTGGAGTAGTTCCCGGTACTAACTCAATACCAACCTCAACTTCTAGTATCGGAGGTAATCCCGGTAATTCTTCAGGAAACACGTCAGGAAACTCACAAACAACAGACACTAATTCAATTTTCTTTTCGATCACTTTAGTGTCAAGCACATAAGCAAAATAAGCTTCACACCCTTTTCTCACATATTTTTGAGCTAACATCAAAGAAATCACTGCCGGCAAGCCATACGAATCATTAGACTCAATCCGAATTATCTAATTATTTTGACATCTCAGGTCAATCATCTTTCGTTTACAGTTCACTATTGCATCATGCGGTGTTAACCAATCCATACCTAGAATTATATCAAATTCGTCAAATGGTAACAACATCAAATCAGTCGGAAAGCAATTATCTCGAATCATCAACGGACAGTTCTTGCATAATTTATCAACCAGAACAAATCTGCCTAAGGGGTTCGATACTCTAATCACAAATTCAGTAGACTCTACAGGCAAAGTCTTACTGTATACTAAAGTCTCACGTACATATGAATAACATGATCCAGGATCAATCAATGCAACAACACTAGTATCATAGAGAGTGAAAGTACCAATAATAACATCTGGAGACGAAGCTTCCTCGCAAGCTCGAATAGCATAAGCTCTGGCAGGTGCTCGAGCCTCAAATCTAACAGCGGTGTCTTTAGTCATTCTCTGCATGCCACTCATATTACCCGTGTTTCTAGGTGGTCTACCTAGAGTTGTATTGCCACACAGCCTCGGGTTTTGCACAATCTCTTACTCTACATACCCATGACATTCATGGATAAAATGATCTAAGGATCCACATCTAAAGAAATCTCAATCATTCAATCTAAAACTTCTCAGATGTCTTTTACCACAGTGTCTACACTCGGTTCGATCAGATCGGACATTTCCAACACTTGTAACAAAAGTAGTTGGAGCTCTGAAGCTCGAATGTGATCTAGTACGATCTCTGCTCGAATGTCCCACATTAGCCTTTGAACAGCTATAATCATCTCATAATTTCATTGATGCTGACCGAAATGAGTTATTCGATGATCTTTTTCACACCTCTCTAGCTTCTGAATCGGCTTTTCTTTTCTCTTTCCCGAGTTCTTTAGCTTAACATGCTTGTTCAACAAGCACAACAAACTCTTTTATTTCCCAAATCCCGACTAACAATTTGATGTCTTCATTCAAGCCATCCTCGAATCTCTTGTACATAATTGCTTCAATTGAGATACATTCTCGTGCATACTGGCTCAATCTCATGAATTCTCGCTCATATTCCATAATAGACATACGACCCTGTTTCAACTCAAGAAACTCTTTGCATTTCTGATCAATGAATCTTTGACTGATGTACTTCTTTCTAAACTCAGTCTGAAAGAACTCCCATTCGGAACTACTGATATCAACGATTTTCACCAATGGTACATCGTATCTCTCAAAAGTGAAACGGCACATTTAAGACATTCATCAGAGCCAAAACTCAGCTCTCTCAGCATCATCATCTATAGTAGCACGAAACTCTTCAGCCCCATATTTTCTAATTTTATCAACCGAAGGCTTATTCAACTGAATCGGTTAACTTGTGGCATGAGAGGGACTTGTGGAGGATTAGACGGGGGTGAAGGTTGTGGAGTAGCTGGATTAGTTCTCATATACTGAGTGAACCAATCATTCATTATTTAGTAAAAGGCTTGCTTAGCCTCTCCCTTGTGGCTACTCGAAACAAGTCTAGAATCTGATGGCACTACCCCTTGAGCGGGAGTGGGTGCATTACTTTCAACATCGTCAACTACGGCTCGATCGGAATTCATTTACTATATGAAAACACATTTTTAACTTTCTGGATTCATCACACTATCGCAGTTTATAAATATGGCATGTATAGCTAGACTCGCATAAGCTATATTAGTCCTAGAATCGACTAAACTGTAGCTCTGATACCAACCAAATGTAACACCCCTACACCGTATCTGTTGCTGGACTAGGGTTATGAGACATTACCAGACATATCGAAATATTTAATAATCAATTCACAAAAATCATCCACACATCATAGCATCATAGTCAAATATCATTTCAAAGTCCCTTTCTTAGGTCATCGAGACCTTAAAATGATTTAGGGAGGGGTCGAGACTCAACCAAGCACATACAAAATTTCTCAGAAACTTAACAAATTTTCATAGTTACATAGGTCACACGCCCCTGTGATCAGGCCGTGTACCTTAGACGATATTAGACATGCTCGTGTGTCTAAGCCGTGGCTAAATAGGGCATACATGCTGACTTGTACCACACGGCAGGAGGCATGCTCGTGTGCCTTATCCATGGTCGAAACTGACTTGGGTCACACGGCTAACCACACGCCCGTGTACACTTCGAAATGGCCACACACGCCTATGTGCACACAGACACCAAACACGCCAGTGTGTCTAGGCCATTCCCGAGATTGACTTTAAATTGTAGGACTACCGCAGGGGACAGACAGCTGTGTAACATAACTGTGTGTCGTACACGGCTGAGACACAGGCCCGTGTCTCTACTCGTGTGGACAAAAATAGTCTGTTTCTAAAGCCAATTTGCCACCCTTAATGATCATTCCTACAAATCCAAAATCAAAGCACAATTCATGACCAAATAGCAACCAAAACCATACTCAAACATGCATTATTCAAATCACAATGTCATCAATCAATTTCATTCTTATTATCCAAACCAAAACATACCAAAATCACATACCAAACTCATTCATTCATACATGTCATTGTCCCAATTTTTCACATCCATTCTCATATCAAAATCATACCATTTCCATAACTAATTCACATAACTAACTTACAAAATTGACTATTTCTCACTAGGCCATTTATGCACATCAACACATACTATTTCTTAACTCAACTTGTATACCAAAAACCATACCAAATAACAACTTTAATCTAGTCATATCACATGGCATGATATACACTTCAAAAATCATATTGAAATACTTCTAGCTTATACATGCCATACTTCAATATTCACATTTTCAAAAGGTACCAAAATAGAGTTCGATAGTGTGGTGATGATCCTCAACGATTCCTTAGCTCCCAATAGCTTCGATATCTACAAAACAAGTGTAAACACACAAAAAGTAAGCTTTCAAAAGCTTAGTAAGCCATATACAAATAAACTTATCTCATAACACATTTCTAAACCAATTCATTCATATAGCACATGGCAAAATACAATCACATATTAATATGTCTCATATAGCTTATTTGATCATAATTCACTTACATAGAACACATTTCATTCTCATAATAATTCATACATATATCATATGTCCACAAATGTACATATACTTACCTTTCCTTCTCAAACATGATATACATTTCAAACGTACCTGAATTGGATACACATTCACATAGTCATTTGTTTCTTGGAATGCCCATTGAATAGTACAGAATCAAATAGGATACTTGAATAGCTTGAAAAGCTCATACAATGCCAACATCCCAGATGTGGTCTTACATGTAATCAAATATCGATGCCATTGTCCCAAATAGGGTCGTACACGAAATCAAATATGTTGCCGATGTCTCAGACATGGTCTTACACGTAAATGTCAAATTGATGCCAATGTCCCAGACGTGTCTTACACAAAATCATACATCGGAATCCTATGTCATGACATATGTATCCTAACTTTTCCTATGGTTCATACAGGACTTTTTGGATGTCGTTACATTATCAAAACTTTCTCGGATTTCTCATTTTCAACTCAAATATCCATTCATCATTATTCATTAACATATAAGCAATAATAATTCAATTCAAATACATTTATTTGTTTATCGACTTACCTCATAAAGGAATGAACGGAAATGAACGGCTATTAACTACTTTTGACTTTCCCCGATCTAATTCCGTTTTCTTTGGTTATTGATCTATACACATTCAAATTTAACTCTTTTATTCAAAAAATCATTCAATTCAATCCCTATGCACATATTTAAGGCATTTTACAAATTAGCCCTCACAGTTTGACTTTCTAACACTTTAGTCCCTAATTCATAAAATCAAAAAATACACATAATTTCATATTACACATGCTAGGATGAATTTTCCTCTAGACCATATAAGCCCATATATTTCATTTATTTCACATTTTAGTCCCTCAAAATCTCTTTTTCATAATTTAGCCCGAATTACTCAAATTCATCAAATTTTCAAATACAAAACATATTAATCTAACACATGTCTTTCATTTTTCATCAACTAACATCACAAAACTCACAATTTCATCAATGGCTCAACTCAATATCTTCATCAATTTCTTAAATTGAGACATGGGCTTGATAAAACACTTGACAACGATTACGAAAACATGGAAATTTTCAAAAACCGATAAAAAACACATACCTAATAAGCCACACAAGTGCCAAATTCATGAAAGCTTTCCAAACCCTTATTTCTTTTCTTAGTTTCAATAAAAAAGGATGAATAAAGATGAACATTTGGTTTTGTTTTATTAATAGTAACATAAATATCAATTTTCAATTTTAACCTTAATGTTAATTCATGAAAACTCATTAATACATGGCCATAATGGTCCACTCAAGCTTAAAATGGCCTATTCACAACATAAGGACCTCAGAATTAAAATTCCATAGCAAATAGGCACTTTTAACATATAGAATGCAACTTTTGCATTTTACGCGATTAAGTCCTTTTATCAAAATTAGGCACATGAACGATCAATTTTATATATGAAACTTTCACACATATTAATTCACAAATTATAAGTACAGAAAATAATATTAAAATATTTTTCTGACTTAGATTTGTGGTCCCAAAATCACTATTCTGACTAGGGTCTAAACTGGGCTGTTACAAGAATCGTATAAAATTTTGTGAAGAAATTTTACCGTTTGCATGCTTAGTTTGATAAAAAGGACTACATTGCGTAAAGTGAAAAAGTTGAGTTCTAGTAGCTAAAGGTATTAAATTGCTATAGAACCTTACAATATGAGTCCTTATATTGCAATTAGACTATTAAAAAAGATAGTAGATGTTCATGGCTTGGTAAAAGTGAAATTTGTAATGTTTTTAAAGGTTATTAAAGTAAATTATTAAATAAAGATAAATTAAAGAAAATAAAACATGGCTAACCATCTTTCTTCACCATCTTCAACCAATTTTGCTTGGAAAAGAAAACCATTAAAGTTTGCTAGGTTCGACAATGATATCATTAGGTGCATGGTGAGTATTTTTGTTCCGCTTTTAATGATTTCTATGTTTTTAGAGTCGTTGTAGCTTAACCTAGAAAGCCCGGGGACTAATTTTAGAACTGTTAAAAGTATAGGGTTTTATCATGAATGTGTATTAGTTGCTTTTGATGTTTGATGGATGAAAATGAATGTTTGATGATAGTTAAGCAGCCTTTGTAAAAGGAATTTTTTATGAATTTGTCATTTAGGTATTTAATTGAAAAATAGAAAAATGTTCATGGTAAAAATGTGAAATAAATGGAATATAGGGCTTGCTTGGGACTTAATGGATATTCGGCTAGCATGGGTTGGAACTAAAGTGCATGAATTTTCATTTCTATGAGCTAGGGATTAAATTGCAATGTATTCAAAATTTTAGGCGCAAAAACATAATTTTGCCAAAAATATGATTTTTGGATTAAATTGAATAGAGTGAAATTTGAATAAGCTAAATTTGATTATATAGATCAATAAAAGAAACATACGGATTTAGATCGGGGAAAAAAAGTGTTGGGTTAATCAATAGTATTTCTTCGTTCGTGTTTGTGGTAAATTCGTCAATTTAAATAGCATTGAATTATTTTCGAATTAAATGCTTCCATGTTATATATATTGATATTACGACTCTATGGAAATATCCAACGAACTTTTAGCAACTTTCAGATCCCGTTTGAACCTTATGAATATATAGGATACAAATGACATGTCTTTAGGGGTTACTGTGTTTCGGGTACTGGTCTTGTACGTCCTACTGGTGCTTGAGTTTCTAGCATGTGTTGCGGTTGCTTGACAGCTTGTGTGAGCAGCACCATGTAGCTACGTCCTGACTGATAGCTTGTGTGAGCAGACCGACTTATGGCTCGACAGAAAGCAATTAGATGAGATATGAGATAGTAGTGGTTTCGACCACGTGTTAGCACATAGTGTGCGAGATTCCCGAGGCTCCAATGTTATTCTAGTGGTTCAAGAGGTATGAAAAATGGATGGTTCGAAAAATGCTTTGATAAATGATTCCATGAAAATATGAACGGTATGAGTTGATGATGTTCTAAATATGCTTAGCCATATACATGAAAATATGAACTCTTATAAGTAGTGTGTAAAAAAGCTTTAATGTTTAAAGATGATCTGCTAAGCTATATGGTTATCTAACTTGAAAGGTTGTTGTTGCTTAGGTTAATACTAAGTCATGTTGGACTATCTCAAATTGTTTTTATGCTTATAAATTGAAATGGTCACCTTTGTTTATGAATTACGAACTTAATAAGCATTATATGCTTACTTCATCTTGTTTTCCTTTTTGTTTCTAGATAATCGGAAGCTCGTTTGGGTTGGAAGTTTTTCGGAGATCCATCACATATCCATCGACTAAATCGACTAAATCGATAGAATCATGGTTATAATGGCATGTTTTGGTGAATTTAGCCATTGTGTGTGGCTTGTATATATACATGACATATTAGTAGATGAGCTCAAAGACCAGTCCCCGAACACAGTTCCACACTCCCAAGCATTGAGACAGACAGTTAGTTGTATCAATTTTTAACAAATAACAACCATATTCTTTGGGGCATTACAACTTTACCCCTTAAAAGAAATTTTGACCTCAAAATTTACCTGACTCAAATAGATACAGATATTGTTGACGAATTGAGTCCTTAGGTTGCCATGTGGCTTCCTCTGTGCCATGATTCCACCACAAAACTTTCACTAACAGAATAGATTTCCTCCTCAATAACTTAATGTCTCATTCTAGAATCTGAATAGGCTCCTCCACAAAAGTCAAATCTAGTCTAACCTCAATCTCCTCAACTGGAACAATATGATATAGGTCTGACCGATACTGCTTCAGCATAGAGACGTGGAATACATCATGGATACAGACCACAGCCCTTAGGCAACTGCTGAACTGCTCACTGAGGCTAAACAAATCCCAGAGTTGGTGCTTGCATCTGATGAAAATGCTGTGGGCAATCTCTGATACGGTTCTCTATTGACCCACATTGTGGACACGCTCCTAACTTCCTCCAACACTCGCTCGGATGGCGTCTACCACAATCTCTACATGGCTGGGCCTTTATAGGAGCAACTAGAACCCCTACTCTCAAAGGCCCATCAGACATAGCTCGTTTCTCAGGCCTCTAAACAGAACTAGAGTGCTCTGAATCCCTTTTATTCTTACCCTTCTCTCGGTCCTTATTCTCATGCTCAACATGCTTAACCTCCTCTGTGATCTTTGCCTTGTCCACCAAGATGAAAATTTCCGCTCCATCTGCAGAGCTATCAAAACCTCAAGCTATCCCTTAATTTGCCCTCAAAACGGACACACTTCTCATACTAAGTCTTGTAACAGCCTATTTTTGGGCCAAATCAAAATAGTGGTTTTGAGACCACAAATCTAAAGCAGAAATATTTGTTTTACTATTTCTTTAAGGTCTACAGCATGATAGAATAATTCTGTGAAAATTTCGTTAAGAAATTTTATCAATTCAGTGCTCAATTTGACTAGAATGACTAAATTGCAATAAGTGTAAAATTTGATTTCTATAGGCTAAGGGTCATAAATTGTTATGAAATTCTAAATTAGAGGTCATTAAATGGTAATTAGACCATTATACTTTAGTATGGACAAAAATGGACATGGTTAGGAAAAAATTTCAAAGTTTAAGTGAGGCCATTTTGGTAATCTAGTAAATAAAGACAAAATTAACAAATAGAAGTGTCCACATTCTTCATTTTAGTCACCCATAGCCAAAAATTGCAAGAGATGACATAGCTAGGGTTTGGCCAAGCTTCCAAGCTCGATTGTAAGTCTATCTTTGTCCCATTTTTAACGATTTTTACGTTTTTGTGAATGTTATAACTTGATCTAGCTATTCTAAGGACTAATTTGAAAGAAAATAAAAGTCTAAAATTTTACCCATTTTGAATAAGCTTGTAATTTGATGTTTAATGGTAGAAAATGCATGTTTGTTGTTAGCTAAACAACATTTACAAAGTGATTTTTGATGAAAATGTCAAAAAGGGACCTATTTGTAAAAAATTGTAAAAGGTGTGGTACAATGTGAATAAATGGAAAATGTGGGCTGTTATGAGCATGAAAAATGTTTGGCTAAGCTTGGGTAATGAAGAAATCGAATGAAAATCATTTTACGAGCCTAGAGACTAAAATGTAAAATGTCAAAAGTTTAGCGGCAAAAATGTAATTTTTTCCATAGTGTGTTTTTGGGTTGAATTGTTTAATGTGATGATTAAATAAGTTAAATTTGATATTATAGATCAAGAAAAACAAAGTTCGAGTTTAAACTAGGGAAAGAACAAAGTTGTGGACTAAATTGAACTAATAGCCGTTTTTGAAACTGAGGTAAGTTCGTATGTTAAATAAGCTTTAATATAATTGCATTTAAATGCTTTAATATTGCATGAACTGCATGATTGACTATGTCGATGAGTTTAATTCTATGATCAATTTCAACGATGATTTGACAAGTAAGAAATCCCGTTTGAACCTTAGGAATAGATTAGAATACAAGTGACATGTCACTAGGGTTACCATGTGTTATGTGATTATGTGATCTAGATGTTGGTCCTGTGCGTCGTACTGGTGGCTGGGTATATCGGCATATGTTGTGGTTACTTGACAGCTTGTGTGAGCAGCACCATGTAGTTACATCTTGATCGACAGCTTGTGTGAGTAGGCCCATTGTTAGCTTGGGAGTGAGCAACTATGTGATATGAGATTTAGGTAGCATTGGCTACATATGTGCACTTAGTGTGAAAATTTCCCGGGTATCCGACATTATTATTCTGAGTGGTTCACGGGTATGTCAAGGATGAGAATAAGTGTAAATTCATTTTGAGATGGTATAGTTATTGACATAAAGCTTATATTTATTGAATTCAAGAAATTATGAATTCAGGATAAGTTTGTGAAGAAATGAGTTATGATTGTAAAACTTATGGTAAATTACATCATCTTATATTATTTTCTTGAATGTTGATTGTATGGTAAGGTTAGCTTATTTCTTGCATATGGGCTTACTAAGCTATATAGCTTACTCCGTTTAATTTTCTATGTTTTATAGTGCCTCCAAGCTAGCTTGGATTGGGGATCGTCGGAGATTCGCCTCACACTTTCAAAATTATCATTTTGGGTATTGATGAAATTTAGCATTTTGAGTATATGGCATGTATAGGGATTTGGTTATTTTGTTATATGTGTCATTAAGAATTTGGCCAAATGTATTGGCTTGTAATTGTCAAGGATTTTATGTGGTGTTTTGGCTTGTTTTAGTTGAATTGATTGTAAGCTTATATATATCTCTATATATGCATGCATGTGCAAAAATCTCTTGTGTGATGTGGTTTATAAATGCTTGATAAATGGTTGGATGTGGCTTAATGGAGTGTTGTTGAATGGTTGAAGTTGGCTCATTGGTATGCTATGAAATTTATGAAGAATTATGCATGATAAGTATGTGTGGATAATTGGGGATGTGAGTTTGGTTTGATTTGGTTTGGTAGAATATGATGTTGCAAGTATGTTATGAATTGTGCCTTGAACTTGTGCATGTGTAGGTGTTAATAAGGGTGGCACATGGCTTGGTAAGTGGCCTTTATTTGCCCACACGGGTAGACATACGAGCGTGTGTCTAGACCGTGTGTGAGACATAGTCTACCCCATGGGCATGTGTTCTGGTCATGTGTCACCTGCACCTTAATTTTTAGAAACAGAATGCTCAGAATTGAGCACACAGGCCGAGACACAAGTGTGTGTCTCAGCCGTGTGAGGGGCACGGCCTCAAGCACGGGCGTGTGTACCGACCCTGTGGAGTCTACACCTATTTTATGAAAATTTAGTTAACCATACGGCCTAACATACGGGCGTGTGACTTTGCCATGTGACCTCAATTTGTTCATGACTTACATGTTAGAGAGTTACACGGGTTAGGGACACGGGCGTGTGTAAACACACGGCCTGCCCACACAGGCATGTTACCCCTGTTTATAGCAAAAACTTTCTAAGTTTTGTAAAAATTTCCTGAGTTTTCAGTTTAGTCCCAAACCACTTTCGAAGCATGTTTTGGGCCTCGTAGGCTCATATTAGGGACTTTATGATTAAATGCAAATGATTTTAATTTGGTCAGAAATTTATGACTCGGGTTTGCATGTTTTCTTGTGATATGAGTCTAGTAATGCCTCATATCATGTTCTAGCATTGAATACGGATAAGGTATGTTACATTTAGTGGTATCAGAGCTATGGTTTAGTCGATTCATGAACTAACCTAGCTCGTGTAAGAGTCTAGCTATACATGCCATATATAAATTGTGATATTGTGACGACTCCTAACAATTTAAATTGTGTTTTTATCTAGTAATGGATCCCAACCGAGAAGTAGCTGACGATATTGAAAGTAATGCACTGGCTCCCGCTGAAGGGACATCGCCATCTAAAAGTAGACCAGTAACGGTTAGTCAGAGAGGAGAGGCTAGAGAAGCCTTCTTCCAAAGGATGAATGAGTGGTTTGCCAAGTTTGTTCGAATAAATTCGGCTGCCCAACATCCTACCCCCCCTAACCCCCAACTGGTTCTCGTAGCTCCCTAAGGTGTGGAATTGATTAAACTGAACAAGCCTCTAGTTGATAAGGTTTAGAAACAAAGGGCTAAAGAATTTAGAGCCAATGTTGATGATGATCCCGAAAGGGTAGATTTTTGGCTTGAGAATCAGGGAATTTAATGAGCTTTCTTGCACATCGGATGAGTGCTTGAAATGCGCTATATCACTACTGAGGGACTCAGCATATCAGTGGTGCAATACTTTTGTATCTGTGGTACCGGAAAGAAAGAGTTACCTGGGGTTTTTCCAAGAAGAGTTCAGAAAGAAATATATCAGTCAACGATTCATTGATCAGAAATGTAAAGACTTTCTTGAACTGAAATAAGGCCGTATGTCTGTAATTGAAAATGAGCAAGATTTTTTCAGACTCAATAAGCATGCTCGGAAATGTGTTTCCATCGAGGCTATCATGTGCAAGAGATTCGAAGATTGGCTGAACAAAGATATCAGACTGCTAGTTGGGATTTTAGAATTGAAGGAATTTGTTGTGCTAGTCGACCGAGCTTTCAAGGCCAAAGATCTGAGCAAAGAAAAGAGAAAGGCTGAGTTTGAGGCTAGAGACTCAAGAAAAAGACCGATGAATAAGTCATTTCAGTCTTTGTTAAAGAAATCGAGGGATTTGTATACTCATTCAAATGCTTCAACTAGGTATCCCAACAAAGATCGTGGGAAGCAATATTCGGGTTCTAAGGCGCAAACTACATTAATAGCGAGCATTGATAATGCTAGGTATAATAGACCTAGATATCAACACTGTGGTAGACGACATCTTGATGAATGTAGGATGAATAATCAGGCTTGCTTTAAATGTGGTTCCCAAGATCACTTCACTCGAGATTGCCCTAAAATGACTGAGAAAGATAGTTTTCAGTATGCAAGGTCGAGTAATACTGCCACTAGAGGTAGGCCACCGAGAAATAATGGAAGTGGAAATAGTAGTAGAGGTGTGATGAAGGAAATAGCTGTGAGATCAGAGGTTAGAGCACCTGCTAGAACCTACGCTATTCGCACTTGTAATGCCCCTAACCCGTATCTGTCGCTGGACTAGGGTTAAAGGCATCACCGAACAAATCAGAACATTACAAAATCATAAATCATACATCATCATACTCATAGCAATTCATACGCAAATAGTCTCTTTATAAAGCTTACTAAACCTTAAACATGCTTTAGAAAGGGGTCAGGACTAAACCAAGCTTATACAAAATTTTTCTAAAACTTCAACATTTTTCAAAGTTGCAAAGGTCACACGCTCATGTGAATAGGCTGTGTGCCTCACACAGCATTAGACATGCCCGTGTGTCTAGACCGTGTCAAATCAGGGCATACATACTGACTTAATAACCTTGCCCGGGGTCGAACCTGACTTGGGTCACATGGCTAGCCACACGCCCGTGTGCCTTGGCCGTGCTCAAGACTGACTTAACATCATAGGGTACCCCAGGGGACACACGGCCATGTAACATGACCATGTGTTGCACACGGCTGAGACACTCGCCTGTTTCTCTGCCCATGTGGACAAAAATAGGCCATTTGAAAAGCCAATTTGCCACCCAATTTGGGTCAAACCTACAAGCATCAAACCAAGCACATTTTTACTATCATTTCAGCTAATTTCGATACCAAAACTTACATTATTCATTCCATATTATTGACAAAAAATTCATGCTTATAACGCATACCAAAACATATCATCCTATAAGTCAAAATCATACCAAAACATATGGTTTCATAAGCTCTATTCATACCATCAAATCTCATGCCAAAAATCTTACCAAATTCCATACTAAGCACATTCCAAAACTTCACATAGATAATATTACATCACATAATTCATACCAAAAACTCATTTATATACACAACCAAAACCAAGCTAAATCACATGGCTAGATATATTCACTTCACAACACATATTCAACTATTTCTAGCTTATACATGCCATGCTCCAATATTTACACTTTCAGAATGTACCAAAATAGAGTTCGATAGTGTGGTGACAATCCTCGACGATCCCCAAGCTCCCGATAGCTACGATATCTATAAAACAATGTAAATACACACAAAGTAAGCTTTCAAAAGCTTAGTAAGCCATATACAAATAAAATTATCATCTAAATCATATAAACATCAGCAATTTGCATATAATCTATAACTAAATACTATTATCAATAATATGATTCATATATATATATCACATATTTCCAATTCATTTGCACATATTGCATATTTTCTCATACATTTGTCACATATCATCACTTGTTCACTAAGGTACATATACTTACCTTTCAACATCAAATATGATATACATTTCAAACATACCTGAATCGGATACACATATCATATATTCATTCGTTTCTCGAAATGCCCGTTGAACCGTTCGGAATCATAAAGATTTGCAGATAACTCGAAAAGCTTGTACAATGCCAACATCCCAGACGTGGTCTTATATGTAATCAAATATCGATGCCACTGTCCCAAATAGAGTCTTACACGAAATCAAGTACGATGCCAACATCCCAGACATGGTCTTACACGTAAATCATAAGTCGATGCCAATGTCCCAGACGTGGTCTTACACGATAACCATATCGAATCCTATGTCATGACATATGTATCCTAACTATTCCTAAGGTTCGTACGGGGCTTTTAGGACGTCAAAACTTTGTCAATACTTTCTCGGATATCTCATATTCAATTTAATAAGCCATTCATCATTTTTCAATAGCATTTAAACATAAGAAAACCATTACAAACACATTTAATTGTATATAGACTTACCTCATACAGATTCAGATAGATGGACTCGGCTACTCGACGACTTTCGACTTTCCCCGATCTAATTTCGTATTCTTTAATTCTTGATCTATATAAATTCAAATTTAACTCTTTTATTTACCAAATCATTCAAATCAATCCAAAAACACATATTTAGGGCATTTTATAAATTAACCCTTACATTTTCACATTTTTCCACTTTAGTCCCTAATCACAAAAATCACAAAATGCACAAAATTTCTTTGCACACATGCCTAGCCAAATTCTCATAGTGTTCATACAAGTCCATATGTTTCATTTATTTCACATTCTAGTCCCTCAATTTACAAATTTCTCAATTTAGTCCAAATTACTCAAATTCATCAAAAATTCAAAGACAAAATACACTAACCTAACACATATCTTTAATATACTATCCTAAAACTTCTTAAAGCTCATAATTTCATCAATGGCATAACTCAAAATCATCAACAAAATCAAAAACTGAGACATGGGCTTGATAGTATACAAAGCAACGATTAAAAAAACGTAGAAATTATCAAAAATCGAACAAAACACATACCTTGATTAGCCAAATTCTTAGCCGAAACCCTAAACACATTCAACCTCTACTTTTTCTTTTATTTTCGGTGCAAAATGGATGATAATGGCCTTTATTTTCATGTTGATTTAATTAAAATAACTTAAATTACTAAATACCAATTTTGCCCTTGATTTATAACATATAAAACAATAATATACAAGGCCATAAATGTCCACTTACCATGCAACTAGCATAATAACAACATAAGGACCTCACATTAATAAGACAAATCAATTAAGCACTTTAACAAGCAGAAGAAAATTTTACATTTTACGCGATTAGGTCCTTTTAACAAATTGAGCACACAAACCATCAAATTTTCGTACGAAATTTTCATACATGTCAATTCACATATTTGAAACCCAAAAAATAATATTAAAATTTTTTTTGACTCGAATTTGTGGTCCTGAAACCACTATTACGACTAGGGTCTAAATCGGATTGTTTCAATTCTCTCCCTTAAGGATTTTCATCCCCGAAAATCTTACCATTAAACAAATTCGGATATTGTTGTCTTATAACATCTTTGGGTTCCCAAGTAGCCTCTTCGACACCATGTCAATGCCACATCACTTTTACTAACAGAATTTTCTTATTTCGCAATTCTTTAACCTCACAAGCTAAGATACAAATTGGTTCTTCGTCGTAGGTCATATCAGACTGAATCTCAATCTCAAACAGAGGGATTACATGCGAAGGATTAGATCTGTATCATCGAAGTAACAATACGTGAAATACATTGTGAATCTTTTCTAACTCAGGTGGCAGCAATAGTCGATAAGCAACCGGCCCTATATGCTCGATAATCTCATACAGCCCGATGAACCTCGGACTCAATTTGCCTTTTCTACCGAATCGAAGTACTTTCTTCCATAGGACACTTTCAGAAACACTTTGTCGCCAATTTCAAATTCAATGTCTTCTCGTTTCAAATCTGCATATGATTTCTGTCGATTAGAAGCTGCTTTCAAACTATCTCGGATCACTTTTACTTTCTGTTCAATCTCTTTTATCAAGTCAACCCCGTGTATCTTATTTTCACTGAGTTCTGACCAATACAATGGTGTACGGCATTTGCAACCATATAAGACTTCATACGGTGCCATTTTAATGCTCGATTGAAAACTATTATTATAAGCGAATTCAATTAAAGGAAAATATTGTTCCTACGTATCTTCAAACTCAAGAATGCAACATCTCAACATATCCTCGAGTATCTGAATAATCCGTTCGGATTGAACATCCGTCTATGGGTGAAAAGCAGTACTAAAGTGCAATTTTGTACCCAGAGCATCTTACAATTTCTTCCAAAATCGCGATGTGAATCTCGAATCTCTGTCTGACACAATAGATAATGGCACACAATGCAATCTCACAATATCGAAAATGTATAATTCAGCTAACTTATCAAGTGAGTAATCGGATCGTACCAAAATAAAATCGGCTAATTTCATTAATCGATCAACTACAACCCAGATCGAATCTTTCTTTCTCGAAGATAGGGGTAAGCCCAAAACAAAGTCCATTATCACTCTATCCCATTTCCATTCTGGAACCATAATCGATTGTAGCAAACCTGACGGCACTTGATGTTTAGCTTTAACTTGCTGACAGATCAAACATTTCAAAACAAATTTGGAGACATCTCTTTTCATTCCAGTCCACCGGTAATGCTGTTTTAAACCATTATACATTTTCGTACTACCCAGATGTACACATAACTGACTGTTGTGAGCTTCATTCAAAATCATCTGAATCAACTTTCGATTTCTCGGAATACAAATTTGATCTTGGAATCTCAAAAAATTATCTTTATCAACTCTTAATTCTGAATCAGAATCTAAATTACACTGAGCTCGTTTTGCTAAAATCTCATTATCAACCTTCTAAGCTTCGATAATCTATTGAATGAATAACGGTCTTGCTTTTAATTCGACTAAAATCGAACCATCATCGGACACAACCAAATGAGCATTCATCGCATGTAGAGCAAACAGTGATTTTCGACACAAAGCATCAGCAACAACATTTGCTTTTCCTGGATGATAACAAATCACAAGTTCGTAGTCTTTTAACAATTCTAACCATCTTCTCTGTCGTAGATTCAAATCTTTCTAAGTCATCAAATATTTCAAACTCTTATGATCAGAATATATGTGACATTTCTCACCAAACAGATAGTGGCACCAAATTTTCAAAGCAAACACAATAGCCACCAATTCCAGATCGTGAGTCAGATAATTCTTTTCATGCTGCTTTAACTGTCTCGAAGCATAAGCAATGACTTTGTCTTCCTGCATCAAAACACATCCCAGACAGTTCAATGAAGCATTGCTATAGATTACAAATTCTTTACCCAATTCGGGTTGTACTAATACTTAAGCTTCAATCAATAGGGCTTTCAATTGGTCAAAGCTTTTCTGACACTTTTCAGACCATTCAAACTTCACATCGTTCTGAAGCAGTTTCGTTAATGGAGTTGCAATCATAAAAAAGCCTTTTACGAACCGTCTATAATAACCAGCAAGTCCCAGAAAACTGCGGACTTCAGAGACATTTCTCGGAGGCTTCCAATCTAAAATAGCTGAAATTTTGCTCGGATCAACTTGGATACCAGATGCTAATACAATATGGCCTAAAAAACAAACTTCTTGAAACCAGAATTCGCATTTGCTAAACTTCGCATATAGTTGCTTATCTCGCAAAGTTTGTAGCACTATTCTCAAATGCTTGGCATGCTCGAATTTATCACGTGAATAAATTAAAATGTCATCAATGAATACGACAACAAATTGATCTAAATACAGTCTGAAAATTATGTTCATCAAATCCATAAAGATAGTAGGTGCATTCATTAATCCAAAAGGCATAACTAAGAAATCATTATAATCGTACCTTGTTCTGAATGCAGCTTTCGGAATGTCTGAGTCTTTCACTCGCAACTGATAATAGCCTGATCTCAAATCTATCTTCGAAAACACGGTAGCTCCTTTCATTTGATCAAACAAATCATCAATTCGAGGCAGAAGGTATTTATTCTTGATAGTCACTTTATTCAACTGATGATAATCAATGCACATTCTCATGGTGCTGTCTTTCTTTTTCACAAACAGAACAGGAGCACCCCAAGGTGAGAAACTCGATCTTGCAAACCCTCTATCTGTCAACTCTTGCAACTGAGACTTTAAATCTTTTAGATCTATTGGAGCCATTCTATACAGAGCTATCGAAATTGGAGTAGTTCTAGGTACTAATTCAATGTCGAATTCAACTTCTCAGATCGGAGGTAATCCCAGAAGTTCATCAGGAAACACATCATGGAATTCACAAACAATAGGATGTAACACCCTGTACCCGTATCTGACACCAGGATAGGATTTGAGGCGTTACCGGACTTAAATATTCACAAACGTGCAAAACCGGGCTATAAAATTTCATTTGAATTAAAACCATTCAATCACATTCATAATGTCCTTTACACGAGCTACTGAGGCTCTAAACATGCATTAAAGGTGATTTGGAACTAAATCGAGAACTTTAGAAAGTTTAGGAACTTAGAAAAAATTTCCTAAAACAGGGATACACGCCCGTGTGGACACAAGGACATGACCATGTGTCTCCAACTCTCCTATGTTCTCAGGCCCTGTAACTCTCTGTTTATGGTGTCAGCAAAACAAATTTAGCCACACGGCCAAGCCACACGCCCATATGCTAGGCCGTGTCCTCCACACGGTTGAGACACATGGTCGTGTCTCTGCCAGTGAGACTAGTACTTAGGCTATTTTCCAAGCCTTTTGTTACCATTAATCCCTTACTTTTTTACACACATCAAAGATATACATCATTGCATCATTTTAATGATTTAACATACTTCACTAAGGTATATTCTTAACTTTAACATGCTATCATTCACTTATTACATGTACTCATATAATATCAAATCTAGACACAACAATTCTATATTCATTGACCTTATCATTTGATGACCACTTTTACCAAACTTTCATAACCATCAATTTATCAAGTAGCTTCAATCAACATCAAGTATTCATGTTCAAACATTATCAACTTATTTCCATATTATACATTTACCATGAAGCTATGACCATTTCGATCGGTCAAGAAGCACCCATCATGCATATATGTCATAATACCAACCATACATATCCACAAGCATAAACACATCATCGCATCACAAGCATTAGAACTTTTCATGGATAATTAGGCTTAGAAGCCACAGGCATTACAAGCCACATCTCATGGCTATATGCAATGAATCAATATAAGCCAATCCATATGGCTAATCATAACAGCATCTATCATAAAACTAAGTCCCTATAAATGCCACTCACTTGAAGACATTAAGATTCATCAATACTCCAAATGAGGTAGCTTGATAGTGTGAGGTTGCCTCCGATGATCTCCAACCCCGAGCTAACCTGTCAACACTAAAGAAATGGAAAGGAGGGAGTAAGCTTAAAGTTTAGTAAGTCCATATGAAAATAATAAGCAAATTATCAACATGATTCCAGGGAAATATAATAATAATTTCACGTTTACTTATTTTCTGGTCATGTTGTTTTCTATAGTCAATAGTTACTAAATTATTTATATCTAGAGCTGCGGAACTCCAAATTAAGATCCGTAAATTTTTCCAGAAACTAGACTCACGTATCTTCTTACCATGAAAGTTTCAGAATTTTTGGTCTAGCCAATGAGTACATTTTATTCCTTAAAAGTTACGCTTATTTTGCTATCTGATAGTTCCGACCCCTCTGTACTAAAAATTAATTATCTCTTCTTAAAAGATTTGGATAATGTTTCTGCTTGTTTCTTTCCAAAATATACTCAACAAGAATTTTAAGCATACAAATTATAACCTATAATTATTTTTTTACAATTTTTAATGATTTTTCCAAGTCAAAATAGGATATTCCAAAATCATTCTGACCCTGCCTCACAAAAATTTAAATATCTCATAACATGAAATTCTTTTGCTTACATCATTTCTTTAATATGAAAATCGATGTAATAAGCTATAATTTCATATCTTATTCAACCTCTAATTCAATTTCCATGATTTTTGGTGATTTTTTTAAATTTACACAACTACTTTAGTCCAAAACTGTTTTATTACAAATTTCACTCTTACATAATTTCACTTACTCCATTCCATCTTACCGAAAGTTCGCTCAACTATCAAGCACATTGCTCATAAATTTCAACAAACATATACCTGCACTTATTCATCACATGGTCATGTTCACATGTATCTTCACTTAGTCAATTTCTCGTTGAACTCATCGGAATAATAACAGATACACGGTTGCCTGAACATATTACCACCCTTGTAACCGAAGTTATCTGGTATGCATAGTAGCCTGCACTTAGTACTATACATGCGACCAACAATCTGGTACACGTAGTAGCTTGCACTTAGTACTACACACGTGACCTAACTATCTGATACACGTAGTAGCCTGCACTTAGTACTACACACGTGATCGAAGTTGTCGGGTACGCATAGTAGCCTGCACTTAGTACTACACATGGGACCTAACTATCTAGTACACATAGTAGTCTGCACTTAGTACTACACACGTGACCTACAACCATCTTAAACACATAGTAGCCTGCACATAGTACTACACATGTGTTCTCACAATGGATCATTCTTACCATTTCTATTCTGAAGGTTCAATTGGGAAATTCCTCACTTTTCAACAGCTAACAAATTCATTCATTGTCTATTTTGATTCGTAATTTACATCAGATGATCATTCTATAGGCAGGCACATCTCATATAATAATGAAATATAATAACATAAAAAAGAATCGATATATTATTTACATACAAACTTACCTCGAATGCGAGCACGACTATATTTTTTGATTTAGTCCATAAACTCATTCATTTCCAATCTATGCCCAAACCTCATTTTCCTTGATCTATAATATCACATTCAGCTTGCTAATTAGTCACATTATTCATATGGGTCCAAAAATCATATTTTTACAAATTTACATTTTGACCCCTAAACTTTCACATATTTGCACTTTTTCCTACAGCTCGTAAAATGATTTTTATCTAATTTCCTTGCATTTTAAGCCTAGTCAAATAAATTTCATAACTATAGCAGCCCCTAATTTCCACTAAATCACACTTTTATGAAAAAAATTATAACTTTTGCAAAACGGTCCTTTTTGACAATTTCACCGAAAATCACCTAGTAAAAGTCATTTATTACACCCCGAGCATTCAGTTTCTTCTATTAGACATCAAAACACAAGCATGTCATCCATGAGTAAATTTTTAAACACAAACCCTGGCTCAAAATATGGGTAGAAATGAGTAAATCTTGTTACGAGGATTTCAAAAACGTAAAAATCATTAAAAACGGGGCTAGAAGCTTGAAAAACCCTAGCTATGTCTTCTCCAAGCAAGTTTTGGCCATGGGGAAGAAGATGGACAAAAATTGGCTTTTAATTTTGTTTTTAATTCGTTTTAATTACTAGATTACCAAAATGCCCCTAACTTAAAAATATTCAATTTCACCCATTTCATGTCAATTTTTGTCCAAAAAATATCCAATGGTCTAATTACCATTTAAGGGCCTCCAATTTAGAATTCCATAACAATTTGCACCTCTAACATGTAGAACTCAACTTTTGCACTTTTTACAATTTAGTCCTTTTGACCAAATTGAGTGCCCAAACATCAAAATTTTCGAACGGAATTTTCACGAAATTATCCTGCGAATTTGTAGACCATAAAACTATAATAAAAATGAATTTTACTGTGTTGGATTTGTGGCCCTGGAACCACTGTTCCAATTAGGCCCTAATTCAAGATGTTACAACTTTCCCCCTTTAGGGATTTTTGCCCCCGAAAATCTTACAAGAAAAGTGGTTCAGTTTTCACATAAACTCCACTATCTCATAAGAATTGCTGAAGAACTTTTACTCAAGCTATGTTTAATACTTAGCTCTTTAATTTCTCATACTAAAGTCATGAACAATTTCGTGTTATACGACGCATTGATCGAATCTTGACTTCAATCAGAGAACTCAAGCATACAAGGGTCAAACCCATACCATCATAGAATATGTATATACACATCATACTTGAATCCTCTCGGATTCAAATGGCATAGCCAGCCCAATCATCATGGCCTTAAGTTCTCTATCATTTTATACAGCCTGACAGTTTACTAGTTCGAACTCTGGTCATCATTAAAATTCAGAGCCTCAATTAGCTTTTTTTCAATAATTCACGATACAAATCCCAGATCTTAATTCGATTAACAAAAACTAGCATTTTAAGAAATTCAACAATTTCAAAGATACTTAATCCTATAAGTCCGATGAGCGGAAATTCAATACTTACCGACATGATTTGTAAATTCATCAATTACTTAACAACAAGTCATATGACATCTTTCTCTTTCAAAGATAGGAATAATTCTAATATGAAATCTATAGTAATGTCATTCTCAAAGATCATACCTTAACTATCTTATCATCCTTTAACAATTCAAGTCAGCTACACTATCTCAACTTAAGTCTTTCTATGACAACAGATACTTTAAGCTATCACACTGCCCTTCTTGTCTTAAAACACATCACTGAAAATTAAGAAGCCTTTGCTCAATGTAGATTAACCCAGTTCAAAGGCTTCAGTTAACAATATTCTCGTATATTCAAATCGTTACCAACATGTATTATACCATTCAACTTTCACAAGACGAAAAATTTATCATTCATAGCAACTTTAAATCATATCAAAGTCTTCTAAGATATATACACTTTCATTCATACTATCTGTCTTTTACCAGGAGAGATAAAATCTTATTCTCAGACTTGGGAAAATTTCAAACATAAATATCCCATTAAATCTTTCAAACAATAACCCATACAAACTGAACATCCAAGTCGGTATTAATTATTACTTGATAAAGTTTCAGGAAATCCTTCCTTTCAGTTGACAAAATGATTTATTATGTAATTTTGCAAAATTCACTCATCATACTAATCAAAGTTCATTTCAATTGCATTAGCTCAAGGTAGTATCAATGTTCCATACCGAAGGCATTAACTTGATTAACTTTCTTGAGAAAAGAAATCCATCATACAAGCTGATACTAGCAATTTCACCTCTTATGCCTTGGCAGATGTCAAATCCTTCACGAAGATTTAGAGAAATCCAGATACTAGAATTACTACATTACTATGATCAAACTAGAAGCATAGTCACACTTGGCATGATTATCACAACTGAAGAACACACTATAGATATGAGCCGTGATTGATAAATTTCAGAATATATATAACAAGAAAACCAAGATTAAGAAGTCCAAGATAGAGAAATCCAAGATACAATATCATAATGGAAGACCCAGAACAAAGCTCATAAGAAAATATGAAAGATTTTAATAATTTCCCAGAGGAAAGAAGTCCAGAAGAATACATCATTCAAGCTCACTGGAATTAAATGCAACAAGGATAATGTACCTTTCCATATATATATATATATCGATGAGAGCATCCATTAGAAGGAACAGAATCATAATAACAAGTACATTATCTCATAAAATCCCAACAAACGGAATGTAATAGAATGCCAGATGAAAAATAGAGAAAAACAGATTATATACCAGTCAAACTATCAATACTTTTGTCTTATTCCAAGATTAGAAAACATTTTCACACGAAATCAATTTATCTAAAAATAGATAGCCCCGGTAATACTTCTGAGAGTAAATGAACTCATAGAGTACCTCAAGAGAGATAGTCATAATCTGCTTACTATAATTACCACCTTTAGATATGTTACTTTTCAAGATTTATTCCGCCAACTATTTCTGTTATTACAGATCCCACATTATGATTTTCATTGAAGAAGATCGGTTCTGAAGAAATTTCAGTTAATACATTTCTTGACATCGCACTTTACTAGCTCTATCTTTACTTATCAATCCAATTAATCTCTGATCATAGTTATAATCATTCTACAGCTGTACTCTTTGGTCTCATACTTGTGAGCTTATTCAACACTGATCTTATAAAATCCTTTCCAAAACACCACTCTGGTAAGGGGGTGGGGTCGTAGGGTCCCTAACTCTTCTCTCATACACATATACATATAACACCATTGCATCATCACAATAACATTTTCACAAGCATATCATTCACTTCTGGCAAATTATTATTCACACCTGTATGGCACGAACCTTCCAATTATCTTATTTAAACCAGTGCATTTATGCATGCATTTTATGGATTCTGAATAACTTTACTTATCCCATTTACTGAATCAAACAAGTCATGCACATAACATCTTATGAGGGACAAACAAACATGGATAAGTATGTCACAATTAAAACTTTTATCTTGTATATCATCCTACACATATCATTACCAACATGTCACTCAATTCAATCAATTTTAGCACATTTACTTAAACTGTAAGAGTTTGCCCATTATAATTATCCAAACAAGTATACACGAACATTTATTCCATCAATAAGGTTGGCAGGTTACCCAAATACATACATTCACTAGAGCAAATCGATCATATATATCATAGAACTATCAACTAAACATAGATAAGCTTATCATAGTGTATTCCTTTATCTTATTTAAAAATATCATTGCAATCCATCAACATTCAATGTTCAATCAAGACAATGACATTTTATCTATATCATGTTATTATGAACCTTTTATTCAGACCTTCATGAATTTCTATTTGTCACATTCACTTAATCAAGTAAATAAGTACACAACATCATATGAATATCAAACAAGCATAGGTACTCATCACAACATGAACTTTCATCTCACATGGTATCACATACATATCATGAACTTTTATTCATACTTTTCTGAGTTTAGGCTAATCATAATAGTACTTTACCTGAATGTCTTAGCTTCAGATTGAAAATGATTAGTATAGCTCGGTTGGAGAGCACCTTTGTCTAAAAAGGATGGTTCTCATTCGCATCGGGAGACATCACACTATTACAGATTTGTGGCATGTATAGCTAGACTCTCATACATGCTAGGTTAGTCTGAGAACTGACTAAACCATAGCTCTGATACCACTAAATGTAATACCCCTGCCCTGTATCCAACACCAGGACAGGGTTCGAGGCGTTACTAGACTTTAACAATCACAAACATGCAAAATCGGGCCATAAAATTTCATTTAAATTAAAAGCATTCAATCACACGCATAATGTCCCTTAGGCGAGCTACCGAGGCTCTAAACATGCATTAAAGGTGGTTTGGGACTAAATCGAAAACTTTAGAATGTTTTGGAGAACTTAGAAAAAATTTCCTGAAACAGGGTCACACGCCCGTGTAGACACAAGGACCCACCTATGTCTCACCAACACGTCTGTGTCCTCAGGCCGTGTAACTCTCTGTTTATGACGATAGCAAAAAAAATTTAGCCACGAAGTCAAGCCACACGCCCGTGTGCTAGGCCGTGTCCTCCACACGGTTGAGACACATGGCCATGTCTCTGCCCGTGTGACTAGTACTTGGCTATTTTCCAAACCTTTTGTTACCATTAATCCCTCACATATTTACACACATCAAAGATATACATCATTGCATCATTTTAATGATTTAACATACTTCACTAAGGTATATTCTTAACTTTAACATGCTATCATTCACTTATTATGTAATATCCCGAATTAGGGCCTAATCGAAATAGTGGTTTCATGACCACAAATTCGAGATAGAAATAATTATTTTATAATTATTTTGAGGTTTATGATATGATTGCATGATTGTGAGAAAATTTCGTGATGAAATTCTATGCATAAAGTGCTTAAGTTGAGATTAGGGACTAAATCGAATAATTTGCAAAACTTGCATTCTAGAAGGTTTTAGTATGAAATTGCTTTGGAATATTAATGAGGAGGTCTTAAATAGAAATTTGACCAATTTCTAAGTCTATGGACAAAAATTGGACATGGATGGAATTTTTGGAAAGTTTAGTAGTAAGGGCATTTTGGTCATTTAGTTATTAAAATAAATTAAAAACAAAATTAAAAGCCAATTTTTGTCCATCATCTTCATTAGGCTGAAATTTCAAGGGTTCTCCATAGCTAGGGTTTGTTTCAAGCTTTCAAGCTCCATAGTAAGTGATTCCAGGCCCCGTTTTTAATGTTCTTTACGTTTTTGGAATCCTGGTAGCTCGATTTAGCTTATGTTAGCAATAATTCGACCTAGGGTTCATATTTGGAAAAATACCCATAGGTGAAATTTGTGTATTTTGGTGTTTTATGCTAGAATATGAGGTTTTAAATTATGTTAGACAACTTGTGCTACTCGGTTTTAAGTGAAAACGAGAAAAGGGGCTTAATCGATAAAAATACCTAATAGTCATAAGTTCATGTTAGAGTGTGAATTTGATGCTGTCATAGAAGAGAAAAATGATCAGCATGTCATAAAACATAAGAATAAGGGCTGAAATTAAATTCCCGAGCCTAGGGGCAAAATCGTAATTTTGAAAAAAGTTAGGGGGCAAAAACGTATTTTTTCCATAATGTGATTTTTGGATTGAAATAAATAGTATGAGTGTTAAATGAACTAAATGTGTTTTTATAGATCAAGAAAGACGTGGAATCAATCGTGATCGGGGAAAAGAAAAGCTTTCGGACTAAACTATAACATTTCTAAAGTTTACACCGAGGTAAGTTCGTACATGAATAATTTATCAATTTTTTTTATGTTATTTTATGTTGTTATCATATGAATTGGTGGTTGTCCATAGAACGATTAAATGATGGAAATTTGCAAATTTAATTAGATTGTGAATAAGTGTTAACAGTGAAAAAGGAAAGATTTTCCCGGTTGAACCTTCAGAACAGGAACAATACCAATGACCCATTGTGAGTACACATGTGTAGTACTAAGTGCAGGCTACTACGTGTACCATACTGTTAAGTCGCATGTGTAGTACTAAGTGCAGGCTACTATGCGTACTTAATGACTTCGATCACGTGTGTAGTAGTAAGTGCCGGCTACTACGTGTATCAGATGGTGAGGTCACGTGTGTAGTACTAAGTGCAGGCTACTACGTGTACCAGATTGTTGGTCGCATGTGTAGTACTAAGTGCAAGCTACTATGCATATCAGATAGCTTCGACTATAAGTGTGGAAGGGGGAAATATGTGTAAACAATGGTATATTTGTTATTTTTCCGTTGAGTTCACTGGGGAAAATCGATAAAGTGGTAATATATGAAAAGTTAGGAGCTATGTGCTCGATAATTGAGCGAATTCTAGTATAACAAAAAGGACTAGGTGGAATTATGCAAGAGTGAATTTTAGAAATAAAACAGTGTTGGACAGCAGCAGTTACATGATTTTAAAAATTTACCAAAAATCGTGAAAGTTGAATAAAAATGCAAATGATATATGAAACTAAATATTAATGAGTCTATTTTTACATAAAAGAAACAGGGGAAGCAAAAAAATTCTATATTGTGTGATATTTGAATTCTTGTGAAACAGGGTCTGAATGAATTTGAGATCCCCTATTCTAACTTTAGAAATTCACCATAATTTGTAAAACAATTATTAAGAGTCATACATTATATGAATGGATTCATTATTGAGTCTATTTTTAAGAAAAACAAACGGCATGGTCGTTGGAATTCTGTACAGGGAGAAATTTGGTTCGTAGTGCACAGGGGTCAGAGTAGTCATACCCTGAAGCAGGGGAGAATTTAACTAATAAACTGTACTAATTGGCCTGACCAAAAATTCTATAAAAAATTTATTAAGTATACACATGAGTTTAGTTTCAGGGAAAATTTACTGAATTGAATTTCAAGTCTTGTAGCTCGAGATATGATTTTTTTTAAAACCGGGACTCCAGAAAACAGCCTGTCCTGAATATGTGATTATATACTAGTATGATTGTTTTACTTTGATAAATTGTATATATCAATTTCGTACTTACTTACAAAGCTATATGCTTATCTTCTTTTCTTTTTCTTGTCTTATAGAGTTACTAAGCCAGCTTGGGAATTTGGAGATCGTCAGAGACCCATCCACACTATCAATACTTTTTGGTACTTTGTAAACACTATTTTGGAATTATGGCATGTATAGAGGGCTGAATCATTTTGTTATATGTTATAATTAATTTGGTTTAAAATATTACTTTTCAAAATTTGATAATTTACTTGTATTTATGTATATCTGTTAATGTTATCTATTTTTGTTCAAGCTAGAAGAATTAATTATGTAAGGTCAGGCAAATGTGTGAATTCATGTTTTCGTGATTTGTAATATTCCGTACCTTGTTCCAGCTTAGAACATGGGTATGAGGTGTTACATATTACATGTACTCATATAATATCAAATCTAGACACAACAATTCTATATTCATTGACCTTATCATTTGATGACCACTTTTACCAAACTTTCATAACCATCAATTTATCAAGTAGCTTCAATCAATATCAAGTATTCATGTTCAAACATTATCAACTTATTTCCATATTATACATTTACCATGAAGCTATGACCATTTCGATCGGTCAAGAAGCACCCATCATGCATATATGTCATAATACCAACCATACATATCCCACAAGCATAAACACATCATCGCATCACAAGCATTAGAACTTTTCATGGATAATTAGGCTTAGAAGCCACAGGCATTACAAGCCACATCTCATGGCTATATGCAATGAATCAATATAAGCCAATCCATATGGCTAATCATAACAGCATCTATCATAAAACTAAGTCCCTATAAATGCCACTCACTTGAAGACATTAAGATTCATCAATACTCCAAAGGCGGTAGCTTGATAGTGTGAGGTTGCCTCCGATGATCTCTAACCCCGAGCTAACCTGTCAACACTAAAGAAATGGAAAGGAGGGAGTAAGCTTAAAGCTTAGTAAGTCCATATGAAAATAATAAGCAAATTATCAACATGATTCCAAGGAAATATAATAATAATTTCACGTTTACTTATTTTCTGGTCATGCTGTTTTCTATAGTCAATAGTTACTAAATTATTTATATCTAGAGCTGCGGAACTCCAAATTAAGATCCGTAAATTTTTCCAGAAACTAGACTCACGTATCTTGTTACCATGAAAGTTTCAGAATTTTTGGTCTAGCTAATAAGTACATTGTATTCCTTAAAGTCACCCCTATTTTGCTATCTGACAGTTCCGACCCCTCTATACTAAAAAATAATTATCTCTTCGTAAATGTTTTGGATAATGTTCCTGTTTGTTTCTTTCGAAAATAGGATTTTCATCTTATAAATTATAACCCATAATTATTTTTTTTACAATTTTTAATGATCTTTCCAAGTCAAAACAGGGGATTTCAAAATCATTCTAACACTGTCTCACAAAAATTTAAATATCTCATAATATGAAATTCTTTTGCTTACATCGTTTCTTTTATATGAAAATAGATTCAATAAGCTTTAATTTCATATCTTATTCAACCTCTAATTCGATTTCCACTATTTTTGGTGATTTTTTAAAGTTACACAACTAATGTTGTCTAAAACTGTTTTATTATGAATTTCACTCTTACATAATTTCACTTACTCCATTCCATCTTACAAAAAGTTCGCTCAACTATCGAGCACATTGCTCATAAATTTCCACAAACATATACTTGCACTTATTCATCACATGGTCATGTTCACATGTATTTTCACTTAGTCGATTTCCCGTTGAACTCATCGAAATAACAATAGATACACGGTTGCCTGCACATATTACCACCCTAGTAACTGAAGCTATCTGGTACGATAGTAGCCTGCACATAGTTCTACACATGCGACCAACAATCCGGCACATGTAGTAGCTTGAACTTAGTACTACACATGTGACCTAACCATCTGATACACGTAGTAGTCTGCACTTAGTACTACACACGTGATCGAAGTTGTCGGGTACGCATAGTAGCCTGCACTTAGTACTACACATGGGACTTAACTATCTGGTACATGTAGTACACTGCACTTAGTACTACACACGTGACCTACAACCATCTTAAACACATAGTAGCCTACACATAGTACTACACATGTGTTCTCACAATGGATCATTCGTATCATTTCTATTTTGAAAGCTCAACCAGGAAATTCCTCATATTTTAACAGTTAACAAATTCATTCATAGTCTATTTCAATTCGTAATTTACATCAGGTGATCATTCTATAGGCAGCAACATCTCATATAATAATGAAATATAATAACATAAAAGGAATCGATATATTATTTACATACAAACTTACCTCAAATACGAGTACGGCTATATATTCCGATTTAGTCCATAGTCTCATTCATTTCCAATCTATGCCCGAATCTCATTTTCCTTGATCAATAATATCACATTTAGCTTACTAATTAGTCACATTATTCATATGGTTCCAAAAATCATATTTTTACAAATTTTCATTTTGACCCCTAAATTTTCACATATTTACACTTTTTCCCCACGACTCGTAAAATGATTTTTATCTAATTTCCTTGCCTTTAAAGCCCAAAAAATCATTTTCATAACTATAGAAGCCCTTAATTTCCACTAAATCACACTTTTATGACAAATTTTGTAACTTTTGCAAAACGGTACTTTTTGACAATTTCACTGAAAATTACTTAGTAAAAGTCGTTTATTACACACCGAGCTTTCAGTCTCTACCATTAGACATCAAAACCCATGCATGTCATTCATTGTAACACCCCATACCTGAGACCGTTTCCGGAGCCGAACACGAGGTGTTAACGGGCTTAATTCATTACTTAAACAGCTCATACAATTTGTTTTAAAATTTTCTAGACAAGCTGGCTAACTGCATCGCAGTCGCTTTAAAAATCACATCTCAAGTTCCGAAACTCAAAATCCAATTTCGTAAATTTTTCCTGAAACTAGACTCATATATATATCTAATAAAATTTTTATAAAATTTTTGGTCAGGCCAATTAGTACAGTTTATTAGTTAAAGTCTCCCCTGTTTCAGGGTTCAACTACTCTGACCTCTGTGCATTACGAATCCGATATCTCCCTGTACAGAGCTTCAATGCCTATGCCGTTTGTCTCTAATAAAACCAGACTCAATAATGAGTCTGTACAAATAAAGAATTACTTATAATTATCTTTGTAAAATTTATAGTGAATTTTCAAAGTCAGAACAGGGGATCCAGAAATCGCTCTGGCCCTGTTTCACAAAAATTTAAACATATCATAAAATATAGCTCATATAGTTGTTTCGTTTCTTCCATATGAAAATAGACTCATCAATATTCGATTACATAATTTATTCATTATTTAATTCCATTTCTACTATTTTTAGTGATTTTTCAAATTCACATCACTACTGCTGTCTGAATCTATTTTTTTGGTAAATTTTACCTATTTCATGGTTTCCATGGATTAACTAGTAATTTGACATACATAACACCAAATATGATCATGATTAGCCATTCCAATGGCTAATCATTACCCAGCATTTCCATACTACTCAATAACCATATCATAAGTGTAACACCAAAAATGATCAGCCATGACATACGGCATAATAATCAAATAGACTTAGACTATTACCCAACCAAAACCGAATTTGAACCTAAGATTAAATTCATTTTCAATGCATGAAATGCTTACCACAAACATCATCCATTCATAATACTGATCACTTTAACTAAAACGAATTTAAACCACTATCAATCATAACCAAATTATCAAGACCAAACTTACTAAACCTTATAACTAAGCACCCATAAGACCAAATCCAAACTTAACATTTAAGCCATATTCGCATGGCTAAAAGTATACATATCAAAGTTCAAACAAAACATAATAGCCTATACATGCCAAAATGTTCTCTTAGACCAACTAAGAAGAAGGTACCAAAAAGTTACAAGCTGGTGTGATGACTTCGACGATGGTTCCGAGCACACAAAATGGGTCAAAGAAACCTAAATAAGTAACAAGTAAACATACCAAATGAGTATATAACTCAGTAAGTATAAGCATTACACTACCGTCCATTAATAAAAGATCATAGAGAAAACAAATAATGCAAGATCAATTACTCCATCCATACTGAACTATGCTATAATTTCTTAGATTTTCGGTTCAATCTCATGCCAAGTCCTACAATCAAATCAAATACCAAAACAACCCAATTGATTTAGATTCATTTCCTCACAGCATGGAACAATGATGCACTAGGTAAATTTATACATACACATCACATGTCTCAAATTCGATATTTTAGTTAATAGTTCTATCACTTAGTTCTTTCATGCACCTTTTATATTATCAACCGTATTTGCACACATAGTGCTAATTACACTCGCACACATAGTGCCATAGTAAACCGCACACATAGTGCATTGGATTTTCTCTCATGCTTCAACATCCAAATCGGCACACCTAGTGCCACTTAATTCCGCACACATCGTGCCATATGTCAACTCATTATGATAAGGCAATTTACTTAATTCAAATAGCACATATGGTTACATTAATAAATAGGAAAATCACTCCAAAAGAATACCTAACAAAAGGAATTCTTTTATGATTCACTAATATTATTTATATACAAGCTAATCAACCTTACAAAAATGCTTAAGGACTTACCTTAGGTCGGATGAAGTGATTCCCAATCAAGTACTCAATATTCTTTGCTTTGCCTTTGCTTGATTCCCCTCCTTTGGATTCTTGAGCTTGATTAAATAAATAAGTTTAGTAATTTAATTTACCTTGCAAGATACCTATATATATATAAATTTAATAATTCCATTTTTTTTTACAATCATCCTTGTTCAAGACATCCAAGTCTCAACTAATGTTCATATTATATCTCAAAGCCGAATGTATTATCCCTTCCAAAATAATATTTTTCCAAATATGATTACATTCAAATATACATAATTATGAATCAAACTCAACTTTGTAAACGAACCTCCTCATTTGGTCGATTGTATAGAATCAAAGAAATTTCACCCATGTGCATACTATATAGCCGAATATGCAAGATCAATCTAACATCACCTATGTACTTAATTTTAAATGCCGAATATACAATTTCGATGCAATATCATTTTTTTTTCATTTCATTTAAGCACATAGTTCCTCCACATAATAATTTGGCCGAATGTTTCTACTACCAAAAACTCCACATCTATCCATAATATCATACCAAGGTTCATATATCTATTAGCTATTTCATTACTCATCTTTCTAATATTCCATTCCAAAGCATCAAACACTATCCTCTTAACATCTAACCATCACAACCGAATGCCCATTTTTTTTTCACCAAATAGAGAAATCAACCTATGGGTTATAATATGGATTTGTCTATTAACTAAATTTAACAAAATTTAATGAAAAATAACATGCAATCTTACCTTGATTAATCCCTTAAGTTGACCGAATGCTTTTTAACCATTTTTCTTTCCTTCTTCCTTTATGTTCGGTTTTGCAAGGAGAAGATGACACTCTCCCACCTTTCATTTCTTATTAATTTATTTTTCTATTTAGATTATTTTATCATTTACCATTATAAAATTGTATTTAACTTGACTTAATGGAGGATCATCATCACATGGCCGGCCACTTCATGAATTAAGGGCATTTTGACATGCAAAATCCATACTTTCTCACCTTGTTATTATTTAATCCTTTCAATTTATCTATCATCTTTTCTAAATTTCTCAACTAAGTCCTTTCATGAAAATTCACATTCCTAAGGCTAATTTTAAACCTTTATTATTTCCACACATACACTACCACATTTAATGTATGCAATTAAAATTAAAATAAATTTTTGTGACTCGGTTTTGTGGTCCCGAAACCATATTCCGACTAGGGTCTGATTAAGACTGTCACATTCATGGGTAAATTTTTAAAAACAAACCCTAGCTCAAAATATGGGTAGAAATGAGTAGATCTTGTTACGAGGATTTTAAAAACATAAAAATCATTAAAAACGGGGCTAGAACGGACTTACAATCGAGCTTGGAAGCTTGAAAAACCCTAGCCATGTTAAAAACATAAAAATCATTAAAAACGGGGCTCGAACGGACTTACAATCGAGCTTGGAAGCTTGAAAAACCCTAGCCTTGTCTTCTCCATGTAGGTTTCGGCCATGGGGTAGAAGATGGACAAAAATTGGCTTTTAATTTTGTTTTTAATTCATTTAATTACTAGATTACCAAAATGCCCCTAACTTAAAAATATTCAATTTCACCAATTTCATGTCCATTTTTGTCCAGCAAATTATCCAATGGTCTAATTGCCATTTAACGGCCTCCAATTTAAAATTTCATAACAATTAGCCACCTCTAACATGTAGAACTCAACTTTTGCACCTTTTACAATTTAGTCCTTTTGACCAAATTGAGTGCCCAAACATTAACATTTTCGAACGAAATTTTCACAAAATCATCCTGTGAAATTGTAGACCATAAAAATATAATAAAAATAAATTTTACTACGTTGGATTTGTGGTCCCTAAACCACTGTTCCGACTAGACCCTAATTCGAGATGTTACAACTCTCCCCCTTTAGGGATTTTCGTCCCCTAAAATATTACCAGAAGAGTGGTTTGGTTTTCACATAAACTCTAATATCTCACAATCATTGCTGAAGAACTTTTACTCAGGCTATGTTTGATACTTAGATCTTTAATTTCTCATACTAAAGTCATGAACAATTCCGTGTTATACGACGCATCAATCGAATCTTGACTTCAATCAGAGAACTCATGAATACAAGGGTCGAACCCATACCGTCGTAGAATATGTATATACAGATCAAACTTTGAATCCTCTCGGATTCAAATGGATTAGCCAGCCCGATCATCATTGCCTTAAGTTCTCTATCATTTTATACAGCCCGACAGTTTACTAGTTCAACCTCTGGTCATCATTAAAATTTAGAGCCTCAATTAGCTTTTTTTCAATAATTCACGATATAAATCCCGGATCTCAATCCGGTTAACAAAAACTAGCATTTTAAGAAAATCAACAATTTCAAAGATACTTAATCACATAAGTCTAATGAGCGGAAATTCAGTACTTACCGATATGATTTGTAGATTCATCAATTACTTAACAACAAGTCATATGACATCTCTCTCTTTCAAAGATAGGAATAATTCTGATATGAAATCTAGAGTAATCTTATTTTCAGAGATCATACCATAACTATCTTATCATCCTTTAACAATTCAAGTCAGTTACACTATCTCAACTTAAGTCTTTCTATGACAACAAATACTTTAAGCTATCACACTGCCCTTCTTATCTTAAAACACATCACTGAAAATTGAGAAGCCTTTGCTCAATGCAGACTAACCCAGTTCAAAGGCTTCGGTTAACAATATTATCGTATATTCAAATTGTTACCAACATGTAGTAGACCATTCAACTTTCACAAGACGAAAACTTTGTCATTCAAAGCAACTTTAAATCGTATCAAAGTCTTCTAAGGCATATACACTTTCATTCATACTATCTATCTTTTACCCGAAGAGATAAAATCTTATTCTTGGACTTGGGAAAAATTTCGGATATAAATATCCCATTAAATCTTTCAAACAATAACCCATACAACCTGAAAAACCAAGTCGGTCTTAATTATTACTTGATAAACTTTTAGGAAATCCTTCCTTTCAGTTAACAAAACGATTTAATACGTAATCATGTAGAATTCACTCATCAAACTAATCAAAGTTCATTTCAATTGCATTAGCTCAAGGTAGTATCAATGTTCCCAATCGAAGGCATTAACTTGACTAACTTTCTTGAGAAAAGAAATCCATTATACAAGCTGATACTAGAAATTTCACCACTTATGCCTTTGCCGATGTCAAATCCTTCACGAAGATTTAGAGAAATCCAGATACTAGAATTACCATATTACTATGATCAAACCAGACACATAGTTACACTTGGCATGATTATCACAACTGAAGAACACACTGTAGACATGAGTTGTGATTGATAAATTTTGGAATATAGATAACAAGAAAACTAGGATTAAGAAGTCTAAGATACAGAAATCCAAGATAAACAAATCCAAGATACAATATCATAATGAAAGACCCAAAACAAAGCTCAAAAGAAAATATGGAAGATTTTAATAGGAAAGAAGTCCAGAAGAATACATCATTCAAGCCCACTAGAATTAAATGCAACAAGGATAATGTCTCTTCCCATATATATATAACAGGGCATCTATTAGAAGGAACAGAATAATAACATCAGGTACATTATCTCATAAAATCCCAACAGACGGAACGTAATAGAATGCCAGAGGAAAAATAGTGCAATACAGATTATATATCAATCAAACTATCAATACTTTCGTCATATTCCATGATTAGAAAACATTTTCGCATGATAACTATTTATTTGAAAATAGATAGCCCTAGTAATACTTCCGAGAGTAAATGAACTCATAGAGTACATCAAGAGAGACAGTCATAATCTACTTACTATAATTACCACATTAAGATCTCTTACATTTCAATATTTATTCCTCAAACTATTTCTATTATTATAAATCCCACATTATGAGTTTCATTGAAGAAGATCGGTTCTAAAGAAATTCCAGTTAATACATTTCTTGACATCGCACTTTACTAGCTCTATCTTTACTTATCAATCCAATTAATCTCTGATCATAGTTATAATCTTTCTACAGCTGAACTCTTTGGTCTCATACTTGTGAGCTTATTCAACACTGATCTTATAAAATCCTTTACAAAACACCACTCTGGTAAGGGGGTGGGGTCGTAAGGTCCCTAACTCGTCTCTCATACACATATACATATAACACTATTTCATCATCATAGTAACATTTTCAGAAACATATCATTCACTTCTGGCAAATTATTATTCACACCTGTATGGCACGAATCTTCCAATTATCTTATGTAAACCAGTGCATTTATGCATGCATTCTATGGATTCTGAATAACTTTACTTATCCCATTCATTCAATCAAACAAGTCATGCACATAACATCGTATAAGGGCCAAACAAACATGGATAAGTATGTCACAATTAAAACTTTTATCTTGCACATCATCCTACATATATCTTTACCATCATGTAACTCAATTCAATCAATTTTAGCACATTTACTTAATTTGTACGAATTTGCCCATTATAATTATCCAAAAAAGTATACACGAACATTTATTCCATCAATAAGGTTGGTGGGTTACCCAAATACATACACTCACTAGAGCAAATCGATCATATGTATCATAGAACTATCAACTAAACATAGATAAGCTTATCATAGTGTATTTCTTAATCTTATTTAAAAATATCATTACAATCCATCAATATTCAATGTTCAATCAGGACAATGACATTTTATCCGTATCATGTTATTATGAACCTTTTATTCATACCTTCATGAATTTCTATTTGTCTCATTCACTTAATGAAGTCAATCAAGTGCACAACATCATATGAATATAAACAAGCACAGGTACTCATCACAACATGAACTTTCATCTCACATGTTATCACATACATATCATGAAATTTTATTCATACTTTTCTGAGTTTAGGCTAATCATAATTGTACCTTACCCAAATGTCTTAGTTCACATCGAAAATGGTCGGTATAGCTTAGTTGGAGAGCATCTTTGTCCATAAATGATGGTTCTTATTCGCATCGGGAGACATCACTCTATCACAGATTTGTAGCATGTATAGCTAGACTCTCATACATGCTAGGTTAGTCTGAGAACTGACTAAACCATAGCTCTGATACCACTAAATGCAACACCTCTTATCCGATGTCGTGACAAGGTTCGAGGTGTTACCGGTCTTAAACATTCACAAACATGCAAAATCAGGCCACAAAATTTCATTTAAATTAAAAGAATTCAATCACACGCATAAAGTCCCTTACACGAGCTACCGAGGCTCTACACATGCACTAAAGGCAGTTTGTGACTAAATCGAGAACTTTAGAAAGTTTGGGGAACTTAGAAAAATTTTCCTAAAACAGGGTCACACGTCCTTGTGGACACAAGGACACGCCCATGTGTCTCCAACACGCCCGTGTCCTCAGGCCGTGTAACTCTCTATTTATGACATCAGCAAAACAAATTTACCATGTGGCTATAACCATTTCGATCGGTCAAGAAGCACCCATCATGCATATATGTCATAATACCAACCATACATATCCCATAAGCATAAATACATCATCGCATCACAAGCATTAGAACTTATCATGGATAATTAGGCTTACATGTCACAAGCATTACAAGCCACATATCATGGCTATATACAATGAATCAATATAAGCCAATCCATATGGCTAATCATAACAGCATCTATCATAAAACTAATTCCCTATATATGCCACTCACTTGAAGACATTAAGATTCATTAATACTCCAAATGAGGTAGCTTGATAATGTGAGGTTGCCTCCGATGATCTCCAACCCCCAGCTACCCTGTCAACTCTAAAGAAATTGAAAGGAGGAAGTAAGCTTAAAGCTTAGTAAGTCTATATGAAAATAATAAGAAAATTATCAACATGATTCCATGGAAATATAATAATAATTTCACGTTTACTTATTTTCTAGTCATGTTGTTTTCTATAGTCAATAGTTACTAAATTATTTATATCTAGAGCTACGGAACTCCAAATTAAGATCCGTAAATTTTCCAAAAAACTAGACTCACTTATCTTCTTACCATGAAAGTTTCAGAATTTTAGGTCTAGCCAATAAGTACATTTTATTCTTTAAATTCACCCTGATTTTACTATCTGATAGTTCTGACCCCTCTATACTAAAAATTAATTATCTCTTCGTACAAGATTTGGATAATGTTCCTGTTTGTTACTTTCGAAAATAAACTCATTAAGGATTTTAAGCATATAAATTATAAGCCATAATTATGCTTTTAAAATTTTTAATGATTTTTCCAAGTAAAAACAGAGGATTCCTAAATCATTCTGAAGCTATCTCACAAAAATTTAAATATCTCATAGTATGAAATTCTTTTGCTCACACCGTTTCTTTTATATGAAAATAGACTCAATAAGTTTTAATTTCATATCTTATTCAACCTCTAATTAGATTTCCACGATTTTTTGTTATTTTTCAAATTTTCACAACTGCTATTGTCCAAAACTGTTTTATTACAAATTTCTCTCTTACATAATTTCACTTACTTCATTCCATTTTACTGAATGTTCGCTCAACTATCGAGCACATTGCTTATAAATTTTCAAAAACATATGCCTGCACTTATTCGTCACATGGTCATGTTCACATGTATTTTCACTTAGTCAACTTCCCATTGAATTCATTGGAATAATAACAGATACATGGTTCCCTACACATATTATCACCCTTGCAACTGAAGCTATCTGGTGCGCATAGTAGCTTGTACTTGGTACTACACATGCGACCAACAATCTGGTACACGTAATAGCCTGCACTTAGTACTACTCACATGACCTAACCATCTAATACACGTAGTAGCCTGCACTTAATACTACACATGTGTTCTCACAATGGATCATTCATATCATTTCTATTTCGAAGGTTCAATCGGGAAACTCCTCACTTTTCAACATTTAACAAACTCATTCATAGTCTATTTCAATTTGTAGTTTATATCAAATGATCATTCTATAGGTAGCCACTTCTCATATAACAACGAAATATAATAACATAAAAAGAATCGATAAATTATTTATGTACAAACTTACCTCGAATGCGAGCAAGGCTATATATTCTGATTTAGTCCATAATCTCATTCGTTTCCAATCTATGCCCGAATCTCATTTTTTTCTTGATCTATAATATGACATTTAGCTTACTAATTAGTCACATTATTCATATGGGGTCCAAAAATCATATTTTTACAAATTTGCATTTTGACCACTAACTTTTACATATTTGCACTTTTGCCCCACAGCTCGTAAAATTATTTTTATCTAATTTCCCTGAATTTTAAGCCTAGCCAAATCATTTTCATAACTATAGCATCCCCTAATTTCAACTAAATCACACTTTTATGACAAATTTTATAACTTTCGCAAAACGATCCTTTTGGACAATTTCACCGAAAATCACTTAGTAAAAGTCGTTTATTACACACTGAGAATTCATTTTCTACCATTAGACATCAAAACATATGCATGTCATCCATGGGGAAATTTTTAAACACAAACCCTAGCTCAAAATATGGGTAGAAATGAGTAGATCTTGTTACAAGGATTTCAAAAACGTAAAAATCATTAAAAACGGAGCTAGAACGGACTTACAATCGAGCTTGGAAGCTTGAAAAACCTAGATATGTCTTCGCCATGCAAGTTTCATCCATGGGATAGAAGATGGACAAAAATTGGCTTTTAATTTTGTTTTTAATTCATTTTAATTACTAGATTACCAAAATGCCTCTAACTTAAAAATATTCAATTTCACCCATTTCATATCCATTTTTGTCCAACTAATTATCCAATGGCCTAATTACCATTTAAGGGCCTCCAGTTTAAAATTTCATAACAATTAGACACCTCTAACATGTAGAACTCAACTTTTTCACTTTCTATAATTTAGTCCTTTTAACCAAATTGAGTGCCCAAACGTCAAAATTTTCGAACGACATTTTCACGAAATCATCCCATGAAATTGTAGACCATAAAAATATAATAAAAAAATTTTATTGTGTTAGATTTGTGGTCCTGAAACCATTATTCCGACTAGATTACCAAAATGCCTCTAACTTAAAAATATTCAATTTCACCCATTTCATATCCATTTTTGTCCAACTAATTATCCAATGGCCTAATTACCATTTAAGGGCCTCCAGTTTAAAATTTCATAACAATTAGACACCTCTAACAAGTAGAACTCAACTTTTTCACTTTCTACAATTTAGTCCTTTTAACCAAATTGAGTGCCCAAACGTCAAAATTTTCGAATGACATTTTCACGAAATCATCCCATGAAATTGTAGACCATAAAAATATAATAAAAAAATTTTATTGTGTTAGATTTGTGGTCCTGAAACCATTATTCCGACTATACCCTAGTTTGGGATATTACACAGGCAGTGATTCAACTTTTTTTTTTGACACTTTCGAATCGATCACATAAGCAAAGTAAGCTTCACAACCTTTTCTCACAATACTCAGAGCTTTCATCGAAGATATCACAGCAGGTAATCCATTCAAATCACTAGATTCAATTCAAACTATTTTATCATTCTTGCATCTCAAATCAATAGTTTTCTGCTTTCAATTCATAACAGCATCATGCAAAGTTAACCAATCCATACCCAGAATTATATCAAACTCGTCAAAGGGCAATAACATCAGATCAGCCAAAAAACAAATATCTCGAAACATTAATGGACAATTCTTCCAGACTTTATCAACCAAAACACATTTGCCTAGTGGGTTTGATACTTTAATTATGAATTCAGTAGACTCCACAGGAAAAGTCTTACTGTTCACTAAATTCATGCATATATAAGAATGCGTTGATCTAAGATCTATCAAAGCAATCATAGAAGTGTCATAAAGTGTGAAAGTACCAGTTATAACATTTGGAGACGAAGCTTCTTTATGAGCTCGGATGGCGTAGGCTTTGGCAGGTGCTTTAGCCTCGGATTGAACAACAGCGTCTTTAGTCCCTCTTTGACTACCACTCAAATTTCTCATATTTCTGAGAGGTCTACCACAAGATGCATTGCCACTTGGCCTCATATTTTGTACAATTTCTTTCTCAACAAACTCAAGGCAATCACGGATAAAATAGTCTAATGATCTACATTTGAAACAAGCCCGATTGTAACGCCCCGAATTTGGGCCTAAAAGTATTGGGCCTTGAGTATGGGTCTGTGAGGAGGTTCTATATAAGTATTTAATTGTGCAAGGAAATGACACAATTAAATGTCTACTTTGGTGGTTAATGGCCCTGAGAAGTGTCGGAGAAATCATGGGTTCAAACTTGGGATTTAGCAAAAATTTTGGTTTTAAGTGAATAAAACCCTGGATGTTTGGAAGTAGGCCTTTTAAATTATTATGTTAAATAAATGTCGCAAGGAAGCATGTGGTCTAGTAGTTGTGGCGTCATTATGGTTGTAAGGGAGCCAGGGTTCAAGCCTTGGCTCTTACAATTTATTTTGGCTTTTCTTTTAAAGGAACCTGGACTTTGGCCTATAGACCTTATAATTAATTGAGGCTAAAATGGTGACACAAAGAGCCTGTAGTGGAATGGAAAGGTGGCGTGCTGTGTAACTGTGAGGTCTAAGGTTCAAGTCTTGGGATACGCAGTGGAGTATTTATTTTGCTGTTTGAGCTGTGTAGGAGTTGGAGTTGGACTGGAACTCTGTGGTTGAAGTGGTCATAAAAAAATAAGGAATTTTCCTAATGGTTAAAAGTAATCCCACATCGAGAAGCTAACATTAGAATTGGCGAGAAGCTAGCTTTAAATAGAGCGAACAAGATGAGTTGGTGATCACTGGTTTTAGGAGGGATTATTTAAGCAAGGTTGGTGATCGTGGACTTCGACACGTTCTCATAAACAGGTGTGTATTCACGCCCTTCTTTGTTATAGGTCGACAAAAGCTGAAAAGTCAAAACTTTGGCATTTGGGGCCTAACGAGTGTACGATCGCTCGTGGGGTAAGCCGAGCCCATGAAACGCAGGCGTACGTCGAGGAAGGCCACCATGAGCGATCTCATGGCCGGGGCTGGAATGGGCCCAATGGGCCCGTGGACCCATGTGGGTAAACTTTACTATTAAGTGGGACGTAGATAGACTTGTCATTCGCGCACACGACTTAGGTAGTTCTGGGCCACGTTGGGCCTAGATGGGCCGTGTGGGCCCAATGGGCTCGTGGACCCACACGGATTAAATATGCAAATTGTGATAATTATTGGACTGGGCTATGTAGGTCACATATCCGTATCTAAATTTGGGCTAAATGGGCCACACAAGGGTGTGGGCCCATTTTGGCCAAGTAATGGGCCTTAGGCCCATTTGCACCGTTATGAATTTTTAGGTTACTTAAGTCGCTTGAGGTGACGGTGGACCTTCTGTTGGGTCGTTAAGACCCCAGTTTGTAAAATCACCGAAATATCCTTGTAGTGTAAAATGACCGAAATACCCCTATATGGTAGAATGACGATTATGCCCTTATGTCCCGTGTAACTGATGTGCCTATGATTTACATATATGATTGTACTGATTATGACTTTGCATGCACGTAATATTTATGACATGACATATTACATGAGGTTGGGTTATTATGGACGGAGGACGTGTACGGCCTGTAGCCGTTCTGTACAAGGCTTTCAGCCTTTCTGTGATACTTATGTTTTATAGCCGTTCTGTTAACTGGCAGCGTTGCTGTGATATTTATGGCCTTTAGGTGTTGAGCCATTCTGTTAACTTAGTGTCGTAACTGGTGCTAAGCTTGGTGTCTTGGTTGGGTGGGTCGATTTTATCCCCACATGGTGTGTTGGTTGGTACGGGTGGTGTGTAGGTTGGACTGGGTTGGGAATCTATCTTCATATCTGCATCTGATACTGATTCTGTATTGGGCTTAAGCCCACCTAATTTTTTTATTGGGCTAAGGCCCACTTGATACTGTTTCTGAGATGGGCTCAAGCCCAGTCTATTTCTACATACCGTATATCTGGCTGTTTATTTTTTTAGGGATTTCACACTGAGTTTTTGCAAACTCACCCTTTCTGCCTAACTGTGCATGTAATACCCAGACTTAGACGATTTGGAGCCACAAGGGACTCGGAGATGGCCACACGATTGCAGTGGATCTGCAACTTGACTTTATTTATTTTAAATTTCATATTGGGTTTTGGATTATGTAATAAGGCCATAATGGGTTTAAGTTTCAAGTGGGCTTTTGATTTCTTATATTAAACTGCTAGTCTAGAAAAACTCGAGTTTTCAAAATATTCACGATTTCCAAAATGCTTCCGCGATTTAAGTTGGATTAATATTCCAAAGACAAATATTTTGGCAAACGTTTGTGATGAGATGATTTGCTAACCACGTACAAAAGGTTTTAACTTTAGAAATAAACTTTTAACGGCAAGTCGATTCTTGAACGACGCTTTGATGCAACACGCTAGATTCGGCCATAACGTCTAGGCTGGGTTTGCGTGTTACACCGATCATACAATCTACAATTGTCGGGATGTCTTTTACCATAGTATTTACACTCAGAGCAATCAGATCAGATATTTCTAACACTGGCAATAGATGTAGCTGGAGCTCTGAAACTCAAATGCGATCTCATATGATATCTACTCGCATGTCCCACATTAGCCTTTGAACGGCTATAATCATCTTAAAACTTCTTTGATGAAAATTAAAATGACTTGCTCAATGATCTCTTTCGCACTTCTCTAGCTTCTGAATCAGCTTTTCTTTTCTCTTTCTCGAGCTCTTCAGCTTTACATGCTTGTTCAACAAGAACAACGAATTCTTTGATCTCAAGAATTTCGAATAAAAAACAAATATCTTCATTCAGACCGCCTTCAAATCTTTTGCACATTATTGCTTCAATGATACACATTCTTGAGCATACTGACTCTGTCTTACAAATTCTCGCTCGTATTTTGTAACAGACATACGACCTTGTTTAAGCTCAAGAAACTCTTTATGTTTCTGGTCGATAAATCTCTGACTGATGTATTTTTTTCAGAATTCAGCTTGGAAGAAATCCCAAGTGACTCGTTCCCTTGGAACCACAGATATTAAAGTCTTCCACCAATGATACCTTATATCTCTCATAAGTGAAATGGCATATTTTATACATTCATCAGGATTTAATGACAATTCATCTAATACTCATATTGAATTTTCAAACCAAAACTCCGTTCTCTCAGCATCATCACTAGTGGTAGCTCGGAACTCTTCGGCCCCATGTTTTCTAATTTTATTGACTGGAGGCTTATTCAACTGATTCGGGTTAACTTGTGTCATAACAGGAACTTGTGAAGGATTGACCATGGTTGGGGGTTATTGAATAGCCGTATTAATTCTAATGTATTGGGTGAACCGATCATTCATCACTTGATAAAAGGCTTGTCTAGCCTCTCCATCATGGCTACTCGTAGCCAGTCTAGAGTTAGATCGCTCTATCCCTTACTCTCGACATCGTCAGCTACGGCTTGTTCGGGATCAATTTGTTATATAAAAACACATTTTCATTGTTAGGATTCATTACACTAACACATTTCATAAATATGGTATGTATAGCTAGACTCACATACGCTACGTTAGTCCTAGAATCGACTAAACCGTAGTTATGATACCAGCCAAATTTAACACCCCTAACCTGTATCCATCGCCGAAATAGGGTTAAAGGCATTACCGAACAAATTAAAACATTACAAAATCATAAATCATACATCACCATATCATAGCAATTCATACACAAATAGTCCTTTTATAAAGTTTATTAAACCTTAAACATGCTTTAGAAAGGGGTTAGGACTAAACCGAGCTCATACAAAATTTTTTTAAAACTTCAACATTTTTCAAAGTTGCAAAGGTTACACACCCGTGTCAACATGCGGTGTGCCTCACACAGCATTGACACGTCCGTGTGTCTAGACCGTGTGAAATCAGGGCATACATACTAACTTAATCACATGGCCACAAGACATGCCCGTGTGTCTTGGCCGTGGTCAAAACTGACTTGGGTCACACGGCTAGCCGCACACCCGTGTGCCTTGGCGATGCTCAAGACTGACTTAACATCGTAGGGTACCCTAGGGGATACACGATCATACAACATGACAATGTGTCGCACACGGCTAAGATAGACGCTTGTGTCTCTGCCCATGTGGACAAAAATAGGCCATTTGAAAAGCCAATCTGCCACCCAATTTGGGTCAAACCTACAAGCATCAAACCAAGCACATCTGTATTATAATTTCAGCCAATTTTAATACCAAAACTTACATTATCCATGTCATATTATTGACTACAAATTCATGCTTATAACACATACCAAGACATATCATCCTATAAGTTAAAATCATTCCAAAACATATGATTTCATAATCTCTAATCATACAGTCAAATCTCATGCCAAAAACCTTACCAAATTCCATACTAAGCACATTTCAAAAACTTACCAAATTGACCAACTCCCTTGGCCATCCAAAACACTTCACATAGATAATATTGCATCACATAATTCATACCAAAACTCACTTATATACACAACCAAAACCAAGCCAAATCACATGGCTAGATATATATACTTCACAACACATATTCAACTATTTCTAGCCTATACATGCCATAGTCCAATATTTACACTTTTAAAATGTACCAAAATAGAGTTCGACAATGTGGTGACGATCCTCAATGATCCCCAAGCTCCCAATAGCTATGATATCTATAAAACAATGCAAACACATACAAAGTAAGCTTTCAAAAGCTTAGAAAGTCATATTCAAATAAACTTATCATCTAAATCATATAAGCATCATCAATTTGCATATAATTCGTAACTAAATACTATCATCAATCATATGATTCATATATATATATCACATATTTCCAATTCATTTGCACATATTGCATATTTTCTAATACATTTGTCACATATCATCACTTGTTCACTAAGTTACATATACTTACCTTTCAACATTAAGTATGTTATACATTTCAAACATACTTGAATTGGATACACGTCTTATATATTCATTCCTTTCTCGGAATGCCCGTTGAATCATTCAGAATCATAAGGATACGTGGATAACTCAAAAAGCTCGTATAATGCCAACATCCCAAACGTGGTCTTACATGTAATCAAATATTGATGCCACTGTCCTAGACAGGGTCTCACACGAAATCAAGTACGATACCAATGTCCCAGACGTGGTCTTACATGATAACACATATCGAATCCTATGTCATGACATATGTATCCTAACTATTCCTAAGGTTCGTACAGGGCTTTTCGAACGTCAGAACTTTGTCGATACTTTCTTGGATATCTCATATTCAATTCAATATCATTGTTAAATATCATTTAAACATAAGTAAACCATTACAAACACATTTATTTGTATATAGACTTACCTCGTACAGATTCAGATAGACAGACTCGGCTACTCGACGACTTTCAACTTTCCCCGATCTAATTCTGTTTTCTTTAATTCTTGACCTATATAAATTCAAATTTAACTCGTTTATTTACCAAATCATTCAAATCAATCCAAAAAAACATATTTAGGGAATTTTACAAATTAGCCTCACATTTTCACATTTTTGCACTTTAGTCCCTAATCACAAAAATCACAAAATGCACAAAATTTCTTTGCACACATGCCTAGCCAAATTCTCATAGTGTTCATACAAGCCCATATGTTTCATTTATTTCACATTTTAGTGCCTCAATTTACAAATTTCTCAATTTAGTCCAAATTACTCAAATTCATCAAAAATTCAAAGAAAAAAATATACTAGCCCAACACATATCTTTAATATACTATCCTAAAACTCCATAAAGCTCATAGTTTCATCAATGGCATAACTCAAAATCATCAAAAAAATAAAAAATTGAGACATGGGCTTGATAGTATATAAAGCAATAATTACAAAAATGTAGAAATTATCAAAAACCGAACAAAACACATACCTCGATTAGCCAAATTCTTAGCCAAAACCAAAAACACATTCAACCTCTTCTTTTTATTTTATTTTTGGTGCAAAATGGAAGATAATGGCCTTTATTTTCATGTTGGTTTAATTAAAATAACTTAAATTACTAAATATCAATTTTGCCCTTGATTTATAACATATAAAACATTAATATACAAGGCCATAAATGTCCACTTACCATGAAAATGGCATAATAACAATATAAGGACCTCACATTTAAGAAGACAAATCAATTAAGCACTTTAATAAGCAACAAACAACTTTTATATTTTACGCGATTAGGTCCTTTTAACAAATTGAGCACACAAACAATCAAATTTACGTACGAAATTTTCATACATGTCAATTCACATATTTTAAACATAAAAAATAATATTAAAATATTTTTTGACTCGGATTTGTGGCCATTATGAATTTTTTGTTATGCATTTTGGATTAACTAATTCTCCTGCCGTTTTTATGGATTTGATGAATAAAATTTTTCGCCCGTATTTAGATAAGTTTGTAGTTGTATTTATTGATGCCATTTTGATTTATTCCTGAGATGAGTCTGAGCATTCTGAACATTTAATAATCGTATTGCAGGCATTGAGAGATAAGAAATTGTTTGTTAAATTTAGAAAAAGTGAGTTTTGGCTCTGAGAAGTCAGATTTTTGGGACACATTATTTCAGCGAAAGGTATACGGGTTGATCTGAGTAAGATTTCAGCAGTTGTTGATTGGAAACCACCGAGAAATGTATCTGAGGTCAGAAGCTTTCTAGATTTGGCTGGTTATTATCGACACTTTGCTAAGGGATTTTTGATGATTGCTCCACCCATTACCAAATTGCTACACAAGGATGTGAAATTCAAGTGGTCTAAAAAATGTCAAAAGAGTTTTAAACAACTAAAGACATTGTTGACTGAGGCACCAATGTTAGTGCAACCTAAGTCGGGAAAAGAGTTTGTGATTTACAACAACACATCACTGGACGGTCTTGGTTGTGTGTTGGTACAACAGGGCAAAGTAATAGCTTACACCTCGAGACAATTGAAACCGTATGAGAAGAGCTATCCGATGCACGACTTGGAATTTGCTACCATTGTATTTGCTTTAAAATTTTTGAAAAACCATTTATTCAGTGAGAAACGTCGTGTGTTTACTGACCATAAGAGTTTAAAGTATTTGATAACTCAAAAAGATTTGAATTTGCAACAACGGGGATGGCTCGAGCTGTTGAAAGATTATGCGTTTGTGATTGATTATCACCCGGGGAAAATGAACGTAGTTGCAGATGTTTTAAGTAGAAAGTCTTTTTTCACTTTGAGAGCGATGAATACACGGTTAACTTTATCTGATGATGGTTCGATGCTAGCTGATTTAAAGGCTAGATCGGTATTTCTTCAGCAAATTTGTAAAGCTCAAAAATATGACAAAGAACTTCAAGCTAAAAGAGTTCAGTGCGAATCGACTAGTGGTTCAGACTATCAGATTGGGACCGATGATTTCTTGATGTTCCGAGGTAGGATTTGTGTATCGAGAAATACCGAGCTTATTTAGAAAATTCTTCACGAGGCACACAGTGGTTGTCTGTCTGTTTATCCAGGAAGTACGAAGATGTATAATGATTTGAAGAAATTGTAGTGGTGGTCAGGTATGAAATGAGATATTTCTGAATTTGTATCGAGATGTTTAATTTGTCAACAAGTAAAGGCCAAACATCAAGTACCTTCGGGTTTACTTCAACCTATAATGATTCTTGAGTGGAAATGGGATAGAATTACGATGGATTTCGTAACTGGATTACCTCTGACTCTAAAGAAAAAAGATGCTGCGTGGGTCGTTGTTGATAGATTGATGAAATTGGGTCATTTTATTCCGATACGTATCACTATTCACTTGATAAGCTAGTTGAATTGTACATTGCTGAGATTGTTAGATTGCACGGGGTGCCTATTTCTATTATTTTGGATAGAGATCCAAGTTTTATGTCTCGATTGTGGGAAAAGTTGCAAGAGGCTTTAGGCACAAAGTTGAACTTTAGTTCCACGTTTCATCTACAAACTGACGGTCAATCTGAAAGAACCATTTAGGTTCTCGAAGATATGCTTCACTATTGTGTTTTAAAGTTCAAAGGTAGCTGGGAAAAATATCTACCTTTAGTCAAATTTGCTTATAACAACAGTTTTCTGTCAAGTACAAAGATGGTGCCGTATGAGGCATTGTATGGCTGCAAGTTTCGAACTCCATTGTTCTGGACTGAGCTCAGTGAAAGCCAGATTCATGGGGTTGATTTGGTTAGAGAAATCGAAGAAAAAGTGAAAGTAATTCGTGATTGTTTGAAAGCAGCTTCGGATCGATAGAAGTCGTATGCGGATTTGAAACGAAAGGAAATTGAATTTCAAGTCGGTGATAAGGTATTTCTAAAAGTGTCTCCGTGGAAGAAAATTCTTAGATTCAGTTGCAAGGGTAAACTAAGTCCTAGTTTCATTAGTCCGTATGAGGTTATTGAAAGAATAGCGCCGGTGGCATATTGGTTAGCTTTACCAACAGAGTTAGAAAAGATCCACAATGTGTTTCATGTATCGATGTTGCACCATTATCAATCAGATCCTTTGCACATGATTTCACCAACAGAGGTTAAGTTCGACCTAATATGACTTATAGTGAAGAACCGATCAAGGTTTTCGCTCGATAGATTAAACAGTTGTGAAATAAAAGTATAGATCTACTGAAAGTTTTGTGGCAATGACACGGGGTCAAAGAGGCTATGTGGGAACCCAAGGAAGCTATGAGAAAACTATACCCAAACCTCTTTTCTGGTAAGATTTTCGGGGACGAAAATCCCCAAAAGGGGACAGTTGTAACAACCCGTTTTTGGGAAAATCAGAACAGTGGTGTTGGGACCACAAATCCCAAGTAGAAATATTTGTTTTACTATTTCTTTAAGGTCTATAGCATGATAGAACAATTGTGTGAAAATTTCGTTAAGAAATTTTATTGATTGAGTGCTTAATTTGACTAGAAGGACTAAATTGCAATAGGTGCAAAGTTTGAGTTCTATAGGCTAAAGGTAATAAATTGTTACGAAATTCTAAATTAGAGGTCCTTAAATTGTAATTAGACCCTTATACTTGAACGGACAAAAATGGACATGGTTAGGAAAAAATTTCAAAGTTTAAGTGAAGGGCATTTTGGTAATCTAGTAAATAAAGACAAAATTAACAAATAAAGTGTCCATCTTCTTCAATTTAGTCCCCCATAGCCAAAAATTGCAAGAGAAGACATAGCTAGGGTTTGGCCAAGCTTCCAAACTCGATTGTAAGTCTGTCTTTGTCCCACTTTTAACTATTTTTACGTTTTTGTGAATGTTGTAACTTGATCTAGCTATTCTAAGGACTAATTTGAAAGAAAATCAAAGTCTAAAATTTTACCCATGTTGAATAAGCTTGTACTCTGATATTTAATGGTAGAAAATGCATGTTTTTGTTAGTTAAACAACATTTACAATGTGATTTTTGATGAAAATGTCAAAAAGGGAACTATTTGTAAAATGTTGTAAAAAGTGTGGTAAAATGTGAATAAATGGAAAATGTGGGCTTTCATGAGCATGAAAAATGTTCAGCTAGGCTTGGGTAATGAAGAAATCGAATGAAAATCATTTTACGAGCCTAGGGACTAAAATGTAAAATGTCAAAAGTTTAGCGGTAAAAATGTAATTTTTTCCATAGTGTTTTTTAGGTTGAATTGAATAATGTGATGATTAAATAAGTTAAATTTGATATTATAGATCAAGAAAAATGAAGTTCGAGTTTAGATCGGGGAAAAAACAAAGTTGTGGACTAAATCGAACTACTAGTCGTTTTTGTAATCGAGGTAAGTTCGTATGTTAAATAAGCTTTAATATAATTGTATTTAAATGCTTTAATATTGCATGAACTGTATGATTGATTATGTGGACGAGTTTAATTCTATGATCGAGTTCGACGATGATTCGAAAAGTAAAAAATCCTGTTTGAACCTTAGGAATAGATTAGGATACAAATGACATGTCAGTAGGGTTATCATGTGTTATGTGATTATGTGATCCGGGTGCTGGTCCTGTGAGTCCTACCGGTGGCTGAGTATACTGCCATATGTTGCGATTACTTGACAGTTTGTGTGAGCAGCACCGTGCAGTTACGTCTTGACTGAAAACTTGTGTGAGTTGACCCGTTGTTAGCTTGAGAGTGAGCAACTATGTGATATGAGATTTAGGTAGCATTGGCTACATATGTGCACTTAGTGTGCAAATTTCTCAAGTATCTGACATTATTATTCCGAGTGGTGCACGGGTATGTCAAGGATGAGAATAAGTGTAAATTCATTTCGAGATGGTACAAGTATGTACATAAAGCTTATATTTATTGAATTCGAGAAATTATGAATTCAGGATAAGTTTGTGAAGAAATGATATGATATTAAAACTTATGGTAAATTACATCATATTATATTATATTTCTTGAATGTTGATTGTATGGTAAGGTTTGCTTATTTCTTGCATACGGTCTTACTAAGCTATATAGCTTACTCCATTTAATTTTCCATGTCTTATAGTGCTGCCAAGCTAGCTCAGATTGGGGATCGTCGGAGATTTGCCTCACACTATCAAAACTATCGTTTTGGGTATTGATGAAATTTAGCATTTTGAGTATATGGCATGTATAGGGACTTGGTTATTTTTTTATATGTGTCATTAAGAATTTGGCCAAATCTATTGGCTTGTAATTGTCAAGGACTTGATGTGGTGTTTGGCCATGTAACTTGGCCTATTTTGGTTGAATTGATTGTAAGCTTATATATATATATGCATGCATGTGCAACAATCTTTTGTGTGATGTGGTTTATAAGTGCTTGATAAATGGTTGGATGTGGCTTAATAAAGTGTTGTTGAATGGTTGAAGTTGGCTTATTGGTATGTTATGAAATTTATGAAGAATTATGCACGATAAAAGTATGTGTGGATAATTAGGGATGTGAGTTTGGTTTGATTGGTTTGGTAGAATATGATGTTGCAAGTATGTTGTGAATTGTGTCTTGAACTTGTGCATGTGTAGGTGTAAATAAGGGTGGAAAATGGCTTGGTAAATGGCCTTTATTTGTCCACTTGGATAATTAGGCGTGTGTCTAAACCGTGTGTGACACACGGTTTGCCCCATGGGCATGTTTTTTGGCCGTGTGTCCCCTGCACCTTAATTTTGAGAAATAGAATGCTCAGAGTTGAGTACACGAGCAGAGACACGGGCGTGTGTCTCAGCTAGGTGAGGGACATGGCCTCAAGCACAGGCGTGTGTCCCGACCGTGTGAAGTCTACACCTATTTTATGAAAATTTAATTAACCACACGGCCTAGCACATGAGCATGTGACTTAGTCGTGTGACCTCAATTTCTTCATGACTTACAAGTTAGAGAGTTAAACGGGTTAGGGACACGCGCATGTGTGACCACACGGCCTGCCCACACAGGCATGTGCCAAAACTATACGAGTGTGTGACCCCTGTTTATAGCAAAAAAAAATTAAGTTTTGTAAAAATTTCCTGAGTTGTTGGTTTAGTCCCAAACCACTTTCGAAGCATGTTTTAGACCTCATAGGCTCGTATTAGGAACTTTATGATTGAATGCAAATGATTTTAATTTGGTCGAAAATTTATGAGTTGGATTTGTATGTTTGCTTGTGATGTGAGTTCAGTAATGCCTCGTATCTTGTTCCAACGTTGAATACGGATAAGGGGTGTTACAATCCTACGACCATAACAACTCAGTCTTAGAAATTCAGCCTCATACTTGACCACAGTCCTATCCTCCTGAGTGAGATTCATAAACTCACGTTTACGAGCATCCAAATAACTCGCCCCCATATATTTACTCTAGAAGCCAGTCTTAAAATAATTCCAAGTATTTTGATCCAGCTGAGTACCCTCATCAACCATTAACCACCACTGATACGCCTCATCGCAAAGTAGAGATACTACACCCTTCAATTTCTGCTTAGGGGTGCAGTCGTTATCATTCATGATTCTCTCAATGGCCTCCAACCAATATTCGGCCACAGTCTGCGCCACTCCACTAACGCCCCTAAATAACTTTGCATCGTTAAACTGAAGTCATCCAGTTACCAACCCACAGCTCTTAGGACCAGAATGGGGTCTAGTGACCCTCTTCAAAACTCTAAGCATAGCTTGGGATAATATGTCATCCCCAGCCGAGCAACTTTGAGACCCAGTCTTAGAAAGAGGTGTAGCTGGTGTCTCACTTGTATCCAAATTAGGCATACTACCCATCGAGGATGACTCAGCTCGAGACCCTCTACGGTGCCCGTTGTGCCACGAGTACCTTGGCCACATGTTCCACTAGCACTTATTGTATTCATAGATTTATTTATATTGCAAAGTTTTATGTATCAGTTTCAGTGTTTATTAGCAAGTGTTTTTTGTTTCAAATAAATATCAGAAGGAGTTTCAAAAATTTTAAAAAATTTTAGTCTCCAACTAACTCAGTACAGTTTTAATCATTTCAGAGTTTTTCTAACTAAGTATTTCTAAGTCAAAAGTACTTACAAGATCGGTGCAGAGACTCAGTATTCCACAAACTTACTTTTCATATTCATTTAGAAGTAAACTTTACTTGGAAAAATAGTTTTTAAAAATACAATTTTGAACCAAAAATTATCACAGCCCGAGTTTTGTAACCTAGCTCTAATACCACAAAATGTAACACCAAAAACCCGACCTAGACGTTATAGTCGAATCTGGAAATGCTGCGTGATAAGCTGTAAAAGTAACATATTTTAATGTCATTTTTAATGCATTTTTAGATGATTAATTATGTAAATTAGTTAATTTTATGCTTCTAATCCTTTAAATTTATGTTTCTATACTTAAGAGAGTGTTTGGAAGCGAAAGGAGTGAAAAACGAGCCAAAATCAGACAAATAGAGCTGTTTCTAGGATCCACATGGCCTGGGCATTTCCACACAGGCAGGCCACACGCCCATGTGCCAGCCCGTGTCAAATTTGCAACCTGCTTCTTAGATACGCAGAAAAACCCGATTTTTAGGCTTTCTGAGCATTCTAAAGTCTATAAATACAATTATAAGAAGACCTAATGGGGAAGGGGAGAATATTGAAGAAAACACTTGAAGAACACCATTGGAATCGACTCGGAAGCGGATCTCCCTCAAGATCGAATATCTCCATTTAATTTCTTTTGAAGTTTTATTGAGTTTCTTTATGTCTTGTGGTTATCCTAACTTTGAGATGTTTCTATTCAGGATTATGAGCTAAATTCCCTAGATACCTAGAGAAGATGAAACCTATGATGAATCTTATTATTTGATTTCTGATTTACGCGATAAATATTTTATTCTTGTTCTCAGTTATGTATACTTATTTCTTGTTTTAATATTTCTAGGGATATTAATTCATGTTTAATGTGCTTAATTCAATGGAGCAAAAGGCTCTGTTTAAGAGTAGATCTAGCATAATTGAGAGGAGTTGCATGCAATCCTAGAAATAAAACGACATAAATCTACCGGATCAAAGTCAAATTGAATAAGGGAATCCATAGATTGAGTTAATGCAACAATAGGGGTTTTAATTAAAAAGAGATTTCAATTAATCAACTTAGAGTCAGTTTTTCTTACTCTCGAAAGAGATATTAACATAATTTAGGGATTTTTACGAATCAAGACACAAGTGAATAAATCGTTTAATTTAGATTTATAATAATAGGTGAAGTCTAGGTGAATTCTTTCCTGGGTATTGTGTATCTCATTGGTTATCCTCGATTATTTACCTATTTCATTCTCTGTTGAATTCTTAGTTAAATTAGATTAGTAATTTTAGATTAAAAACAATCACTCCAATTTGTAGGCAAAATAATAGAAAAATGGTAATTACTGGTACTTTTAGTCTTCATGGATATGATATTCTCTACTCACCACAACTATACTATTGTTCGATAGGTGTGCTAGCCTTAGTCGTATTTATAGTTAGTTTAGTGACCATCACTACGTAAAGTAGTTATAAATATGGCTTTCGCTTTTTGAAAAACTTCGTGAATCTTTGTTACTCAAAAAGCCCGTTTTAATTGAAAACATTTGTCATACTTAATAGTAAAAAATCGTTAATTGGTTACATTTTCTAAATAAATCGAACAAGTTGCAGTGGAAGTTCTTAAAATGTTATAGTTTGGAAAACCAAGTTTGTTTTCTTGAAAAACCATTGATTTTAGAAATATATTCGTTTTCGTAAAGTTATTTTATCATGTGTCATGCCAAAAAAATACAAATAAAAATCCAAAAAAAAATCTCAAATGTCTGAAGAGTCCAAAATTTACAAAACTCTTAAATCAAGAATTTCAAATAAGTCAAATTTAAGCAAAATCAGGTTTACAGAGTTGTGGACATAATCGAGCTCCCGCCGCACCGACCCGTTTAAACCTAAGGGTTACCTGAAAGTGACAAATAAACAAAGAATGAGTTTTTATAACTCAATGTGTAACTCATACGAAATAGAATTCAAATTTAATCACATGGCAGAACAAATACAGACATACATCTTTTACAGAATCAGAATCATATCAGAGTATTACAGATGCATATATATATTCCTACCCTATCCTCTACACACCAGCTCTGATCATCCCATCACACCATGTGGGGTATAAAACACCCACCCTGCCCTACACAACACTTAGTGTCCTTACAACACTTTTCAGAATAAACGCAACAATGTTGCCAATATAATGGTGGGATATCGCTTCACACAGAACACTTCCTCCACATAATATATGTCTCACCCCATGGTCAGACATAAAAAGAAATAACAAATATATCAGATACAGAAATGTAACGCCCCAAAAATCCCGAAATCTCGAATTTTTTTTTGTGCTTAGCATTTCCAGTTAAGTGTTAATTATGTGATGGTAGGTCTTGGTCAAGGTTTGAGTTCGAACCTAGGGGTAAAAGAAATTATAGTTTAATTATTAAAAGAACCCTGATGGCAAGTAGGTGGGCTTTTGAATAAATGAAGGGAAAATTGGGCAGAAAAGAGTCTGCTAGCCTTGGGGATAAGTGGCGTGTTGCTAGTGTCAGAGATCTAGGGTTTGAATCCCACTTTGCTCAAAAGAGGGATTTATTTTTGCTAAAAGATGGACAGATGTGGCGTTGGATTTGAACTCTGTAAGGAGTGATAAGAGGAGAAATTTGAGGAGAGGATCAAGGGCTTATCAGGGAGAAAAACAAGAGATGATCAGTGAGGAAGAGATGGAGCCGAACTGGGAATTTGGGCTTGGGAAATTTGACTATAGAGGCTATATATAGGTGCCGAATGGGAGGTTACCAGGCTAATGTCGAATTCTCTTTCACCTTGTTGCCAGAAACCCTTTTTTCCTAAAATCCAAAAACCCTTGTTTTTTTTTTTCTTTTCCTTGTGCCGATTTCCCATCCTTCCTCTACTCAATTTTTTTAATTCACTTTTGGTTTAGCCGACTTCTTCTTCCCTTTTTCTTTGGTGCCGAATAATCTTTTGTTTGCCATACAACCTTCAAGGGCCGAACACCTCTTTGGCCGAATACCCTTGGTGCCGCCACTACCCTTTTCACTCAGTCGATTCTATTGTAAGTGTTTGCTCCCCTAATCGGTTTTTTCTAAGTATCGATTACTTTGTTCCTCACTTCTTCCAATTGGTTTTGGTAAGATTAGTATCAAATTCCAGTCCTTTGGATCCCTGTCGATTTACTCTTCAGGTGAGAGACTTTGGTAAGTGTTCTTGATCTTAGTTGGTCGAATGGTCATAGTTAAGGGAAGCAAGACTTGTGTTGGATACAAGTCACCTGTTATTCTGGTTTTAATAATTAAGATTGGTGCAGATCTAGGAGTTGATCGTGGTTAGTGATTAAAGAAGGGATTGTTATAACTTGTCGTGCAAGGTAAGGTAAAGGGTGAGGTTTCAGTTTTGGTAAAGATATGTATTAAGCATGCGATTAATTGAAGGGTGATATCGATTGTAGGTTCAGGGCTAATAAAATCGCAACACGCTTTATATCCAGGTGTCTACATACACTACACACACAAGTAGATTGGAAAAAGCTGAAATACCGAAATGCCGAAATGTCGAAAAGTCAAAAATTTGGCTACAGTAGTCTTGCGAGTGCGCGAGCACTCGTAAGGGGGAAACCAGTAGGTTGCCTCAGGCCCAGGGGCAATTCCATGGACTTGGGCTGTGAATTAGCCAACGAGCCGAAATGGGCTAAATGGGCCGATGGGTTGTTGGGCCCATAATAGACAAAAAATGATAATTGATGCTATGTGATGGAAAATTTTATGTGAGCATGACCGTAAATGTGATTTGGGCCTAATGGCCATATGAATGTGAATTGGGCCTAATGGGCCACATAAATGTGATTGGGCCTAATTGGCCATATGAATGAGATTGGGCCTAGTGGGCCATAAGCATGTATGTGGACTTGTTTGTGTTTGTAAAGGGTTTTGGGCCTAGTATATGACAACTACTTAAACATACATAAAACTTAATCAATTAATTAAAGACCGTGGACAAGTCATAGAGTTAAAGTACGGCAACGGGTATATGCATGTCTAGGATTGGATCTAGGAAGAGCTTGGTATTTAAGCGGTCTTAATGACTCACCTTCTCTTCTCTGGAATCCTACCTAGTTAATGGGCCAAGGTAAGTAAAGACCCGTAATAGAGAAAAATTACCAAAATGCCCCTAAGGGCAAAAATGACCAAAATACCCCTAAGTGTTGAATGTAAGATTTATGGATGTTACATTTATAACTGCTGTATACATACGATATTCTGTTTAGGTAGCATAAGGGTTGGGAATTATGGAGCAGAGGAAGTATATGAGGGTCGCATGGTTGCTTGACAACCGTGGATCCACCGATAACTTTTAAGCCCAATATGTGACTGGCAACTTGCTGCAATGAAGGTAGTTCCGCAACCGGGCTACCATTGATGTGTTTCGGTTGGGTGGGTCGATATTTATATCCCTACATGATTGTAACGGGGGACGGAGCTGATGTGTATCGGTTGGATTATTGGGGTGGGATGCACTGCATTGAATTTCATGTTGTATGGTGATTGATGAATGCTTGTTACTCATCGAGGGTTGTACACACTGAGTTTTTGAAAACTCACCCCCTCTTTTATTTTTCTCAAGTGATGCTCAGTAGGAGGTTCGATGTCTGGAGGGACTCTGGGTAGCCAGCTAGCAAGATAACTTGGACTTGTTTTAAAAGCATATAGGTTATTGGTTTATTAAGTAATCTTTTATTTAGTCGGGATTGTAATAAGGCCTCCCCTTTTGTTATTATTTGGATTTTTAATTTCATGCATTGTAATTATAAGAAGTGGAACACAGATTTTCTAAACCATAGTTTTCTTTTAATACTACGTTTCCACAACTAAATTTTTAAAGGATAAGTTTTCTTTAATCAAATGTCTTAAACAGAGCTTCGTAACAAAAAAGAGATTTTACTAACTAGTTGAAATGTAACTTTTTAAGGAAGGGTTTTCAATGAAATAAGGTTTTCGCTAAAACACTTCAATGTGACACTAACGTCCAGGCCGGGTTTGGGGTGTTACAAGAAATTTACTTATCACACATGCTCATTTAACAAATGTAGAATATGTTTTATACATAATAGATCATATCTATCTCATCATAATACATGAAATTAAACATCATTTACGTCAAGTTTCATACTAACATATTAACAGAAATCATGTTTTATAGCTTATATAAACACATACCGACCCTACAGAAGACCAACAATCAATTAGGATGACATGTATGACCCTAGGGAAAATTTCTAAATTTTGGGCCCATACGACCCAAAATGGCCTAGGCCGTGTGTCGCACACGGCATGAGGCATCGACATGCCCCAATTTTGGCTTTCAGTGTTCATTATTTTTCAGGTTTCTTGTTACACACTTGATCCGATTTCATTGTAATTCTAACAGTCGAGTAGCCAAGACCTAATTTGACAGAATACTAGTCAATTAATACATTCCCAAGCCGAACCTAAACACAAAAATTTGTAACAAAATAGCCATAACTTACCCCAAACTAATAGCCGAACACCACAGAACTTAACTTGTCGAAGGCTCAACTGCTTCGTGAACTTCTCGTAACAGCACTTAAACGATCAACACACCACACCACACATAATTTAAACAAAATAATAAAATGAATAAAGGAAACCAAGAAGAACCATATCACATACTTAAGAACAGTTGGCTAAAAAATGACAACACACCCTCACCAAAAATTATTTGAAAAGGTTTTCAAATGATTAAGCAAGAAACAATTGTAGCAAAACATGTACTGATTCCATGTAAAACAAATTGGGTAGCAAATCAAATGAAAATGATTGAAAATGAAAATGAAAACGATTGAAAATGAAAATGAAAATGAAAGAAAGGATAAAAATGGGGAGTATATAGGAACGTGAAAACTAAAAGGGAGTTTAAAAATTTGTTGGGATTTTTTTAAAACAAATAAATGATAAAAACAAAATAAAATCAGATAAATGAAATAAATCCAACTCAACCATTAATCCCTATCAAATTACTTAGAGATCAAATTAATATAAACCCAACCACTAACTAACCACTAGAACAAACAAATAAAAATATAGCAAAATCTTCCCACCTTTCTCACTTCGAGACTCGAAGACCAGTCCCTAAACACACTCTCACAGTCCCAACCACTCGACAGGCACTTAGTCGTGTCAGTTTTTAACAAATAACAACTCATATTCTTTGGGGACGTTACATTTATTATTTTATTATTTTATTATTCTAAATTTTTTATTATTATCAAGTATTTTAAGTTATTTAGGAGTTTTATGTAAACAAGAAAGTTTAGTTTAAAATTACATCTTGCTTAGGTTAATTAAAGTTCTAGTATACTTAAGAGTTTTATTTAGATTTATTTAGCTAGCCTATATAAAGGCTTCTTCATTATTCATGAAGGAAACAATTTGGCTTTCATTAATAAAGTTTTCAATTCTTAGAGTTTGTTTATTGTGCAATACTTCTTTCTTGTGATTTTTAGAAGTAGTTTTCTTCTCGATTTTTTACAAGGAGTCATAGGAATTCATTCTTCACCTTTCAATTTGTCAAGGATTATTTCTTGGAGGGTTGATTAGAGCCATTAATTGAGTTTGTTAGGATTTATATCTCAAAGGGTTCAATTGGATATTTATCCTTCTATCCATCAATTCTATTTTTTTATCATTCCATCTTCCACTTTGCTTTAATATATCTTTTTGTGCTATTTAGTTATTATTTTGAATATTTATCCTTTATTTTTTTTCTTATTTTTCTTATTTCCTTTGTTATTTTCTAAATTTGTTTGGTTTCTCACTTCCAGGTCACATCCATATCTTTTCTTTTCGAGTCAAACAACTTGAATTCGATCCTTCTTCCACTTCTTCTGTTTTATTTCGTATCATTTGGTATCAGATTTGGGCGTTTTATGTGACTTGAACAAACTTTACGATCCGCTTCCGCATTCATCCACCTTATTTCTTTATCAATCTAACTCGTAAATATTAAATAGTAATATTTACAGACTCGCTCATCGGATTTGTGGCCCTAACACTACTGTTTCCGTCAGCACTGAAAAATAGGTTGTTACATGGAGACATCTTCAAGCTAGCGTGATAACTATTATTGTAGCCGAACTCACCCAAAGGAACATAACTTTCCCAGTTTATCCCAACGTCGATTACATAGCTTCTTAACAAATCTTCTAAACCTGATTGACTCTTTTTATTTACCATCAATCTGAGGGTGAAATGTAGTGCTAAATTGTAGCTTAGTTCCCAATGGTTTCTATAACTGATTCCAGAACCTTGAAGTAAGCCTTAGATCTCTATCAGACACTACGAAAGATGGTATTCCATGCAAGCGTGCTATGTAAACAATATAAAGTTTAGCTAGTTTTTCCAAAGAATAAGTAATATTCACAAAAAGAAAATGAGTTGTCTTGGTAAGTCGATCTACTACCACCCATACAGAATTCTTCTTGGGTGGACTGAGGTGACAGGTTCTTAATGCTTTTGAATAGGTTAAATGGTTAGCATATTGCATAACTTGTGGCTTAATGTGATTGCCTATTTTGGAAGGTATTTTAGGCACACACTATTTGCTACATGGCCATGTGCCATACATGGGCATATGGCACGACCATGTGGTCTGTTTAATTTAGGTGCACGGTGATCCACATGGCCACAGTTTGTTACACGGCCGTGTAACCCAAGTTACATTACAACAATCAATTACAAAGTTTGGCAACACAATAATGTCACTTGGCTTCACATGGTCTCAGCCTGTGACATGGCCATGTGACCCCTGTTTTTGCTTTTTACTTATCTTTTCATCTAAGTTTCAAATTATTCCTGATTTGTTTCTAAGTTGGTCTAAGAGCTTTGTAGGCTTGATTAAAACTCGATTTTGATTGCAAATCATATAATACTTGTATTATTAATGTTTTGTGTTTTGGTTGATTATTTGTGTCGAATTCATGAATGATATTTATTATTAACTACCGTAATACCTTATAGTTCGAGTCTGGGAGTCGGATCGAATATATGGAGTTACATGTTAACATCATTAATTTTTTTATTAGATTCAGGTCCATTGTAATGTCAGTGTTTTGTCATATGATTATTGAGTGAGCTTTTTTTTTAAAAGCTTTAAAATGTTATGTTAGCAAATTTAACATAAGAACTTTAATGGTGTTAACAACTAGACCTGAATTTTTAAATTTAAAAATTAAAAACACTAAAATTATAAAAATAAGAATATGAAAACTAAATTCTAAATATACGGAGAATATAAAAACTTAAAGCATTATAATCTTTAAATTTTAACTATTTCGTGTGGCTCGACAATTACATTAATATCTATAAGTTGAAAGTACACTAAATATAAATCTATTTATTATTTTATTAAGTGTGATAATTATATATTTTTAATTCTAAGTAATAAATTAAAATATTATTTTACTAAAAGACAAAGTTAAAAAATAAAATATTTAAATTTAGAAATAATTACATGAATAAATTGAATTAAAATTTTACGCTCAATATAATATATTAGGTATGTAATAAAAAAAAGGGGGGGGGAATTTAGATAGTATGAGAATAATACATAAAACTTCTGGCTTTTCATTCTTTGTTTTATAAAAGGTTTGGCAAATGTGACCATCGATGACAACAGGCAACAGCTTTGGAAGCTGCGTGAATTTGCGGGAGTGTGTTTTTGAAAGTTGAAACTAGCTGCCAACCAGGAGCCAACAGGGAACAAAACCAAGCCACCAAGTGTTTTTTTTTTTCTTTTTTCTTTTTTCCCTTTCGTCTAATCTTAGGATATGATAGAACGAATAAAGAAAACAGACATTAAATATTATAGTAACCTGAAAACTACAAATATTTTAAAAATATATACTAAATAATTAATATATATAACCTAAAAAAACATGATTATGAAAAAAAAAACGAAAATGCACAAATTATGTTCACTTAATATCTCTATTTCTAAGTTTTCTTCGTTTTCAATAATGGTAATAGCGTACACGCAATTCTTATTTGACTGCCCAAACCCAAATATATAATGCTCCCTTCAAATTCAAAGCCAATTTCGACAGCCTATTGTTTTTGACCTTCATTATTATTATTATCATCATCATCATTATTATTATTATTGATTATTATTGAAGAAAAACGGAAACAGCCCAGAAGCTCCTTTCCTTGGACCTTGTTCTTCTGCATAGCTTAGCAAGGCTGCTGGCAGCTATGCATTTGCGCTTGCCTGCCTTGTAACAAGCCTCCTCTTCGCTCATATAAATATCTCTCTTCTTCCATTCTTTCTATTATACTTACTGTAACTTTCTTTTCTTTTCTTTTCCCTCAGCTCCCATATTTCTCGGAAAAAGATTTGAAAAAAAAATAAAGAGACAGCTTCCTCAAAGCACTCACAACATAGTTATATCTGCTTCTCTCTCTCTTAAAATAATCTTTTTATTCCTTTCTTCGAACTGGGGTTTTAGTTCTTTCAGCAGCCAACCATACATAGCATAAAAAGCAAGTTTTCTCTCTGTTTTTGGGTTGAGTCGTTTAAACGGCAAGGCTAAACTCAACATAAAAGTTGAAAAGGAAAAAGTTTGGGTTTTGAACATAAGAAATGGTGCAGCATCAGCGTTACAATCAGTTGAAAAATGGTGGAGATGAAGAGGCAGCAACCCTTGTTTTCGTGTGGACGGACCGTGGTTATTACAGGAGAAGAAGGCCTAAGATTCTCTCTTTCCTTTTACTTTCTCTTCTTGCTTGTGGCTTCATATTGGCTCCTCACTTCTTTAGCTTTTCTTCTGCTTTATCTCATCTCTGTAAGCTTTTCTTTTCCTTCCCTGGGTTTCGATTAGTTGCCTTTTTTTTTTTTGCTCTCTGTTTATGCGTCTTGACTTCTCTTACATGTTTTTAGCAGATTTTTTTGGTGTACAAAATGACGGCCTTGCTGGTGATTTATATGTAAATGCTCCTCTTTGTTCTTCAATCTCTAATGGTTAGTAGTCAGTACTATTTTTATTTATTTTCGGCACCTTCTTGATATGATCGAACGGTGCCTTTCATATCAGAAAATTGGTTGCCTTAATTAAATACACATTGAACTATCATTTTTCAACGTTCCCAAACTGCTTATTTGAATCTTATGGTTCTTCTTTGGGCTAAATACAGGTTCAGTTTGCTGTGACAGAAGACATTTTCGATCTGATATTTGTTTTATGAAAGGTGACATAAGAACACATTCTCCCAGCTCTTCGGTTTTCCTTTATTCACCAAAAAATAGCGACGATGACGCTTCAAGTACGGTTGATGGTGATGAACTTCAACACGAAAAGATCAAACCTTATACCCGAAAATGGGAAACGAGTGTAATGGCCACCATTGATGAATTGAACCTTATCTCAAAGAGACGAAATTCGGACGTTGACCATTCTTGTGACGTAATTCATGATGTTCCAGCAGTTATCTTCTCAACTGGAGGCTATACAGGCAACGTTTATCATGAATTCAATGATGGGATCATCCCTCTGTACATCACTTCGCAGCAATTTAACAAGGAGGTGGTGTTTGTGATCCTTGAATATCATGATTGGTGGGTTATGAAGTATGCTGACATCCTTCCACATCTCTCCAGTTATCCACCAATAGACTTCAATGGAGACAATCGAACCCATTGCTTTACTGAGGCAATAACTGGGCTTAGAATCCATGATGAGCTCACTGTGGACCCTACATTGATGAAGAACAATGAGAGTATTGTGGATTTTCGAAACCTTCTCGATAGAGCTTACCGACCCAGAGTTACAGGTTTGATACGAAAAGCACAGGAGAAGACATCAGAGTGCGCATTAGCTACCCCAAAAAGGATGCACAATCAACAAAAGAAACCAAAGTTGGTGATATTGTCTCGGAAAGGTTCTAGAGCAATAACTAACCAAAACATTTTGGTGAAAGCAGCCGAGGAAATTGGGTTTGAGGTTCATGTTTTAAGGCCGGAGCCAACAACGGAATTAGCAAAGATTTACATGGAACTTAATTCAAGCGATGCCATGATTGGTGTCCATGGTGCTGCCATGACTCATTTCCTGTTCATGAGACCTCGCTGCTCGGTTTTCATTCAAGTGATCCCCCTAGGAACAGACTGGGCAGCTGAGACATACTACGGGGAGCCAGCAAGGAAGCTTGGTTTGAAGTATATTGGGTACAAAATCAGCCGTAGAGAGAGCTCATTGGTTGATGAATATGATAAAGACGATCCCGTTCTCACAGACCCTTCTAGTTTAAATCAAAAGGGATGGGAATACACCAAGAAAATCTATCTTGAGCGTCAAAACGTAAAATTAGACCTCACCAGATTCCGGAAGCGCCTTCTTCGTGCTTATGACTATATTACTGGAATCCATCTCCAGTCTCAGCATTTGGCTTAATGAAATGTGATTCTATGGACACCACACACACGTAGATATTATACAGCTGATTTGTACAGTCGGCAAACTTTTTGTACATTATTTTGTTCAGCCTAATTATTTGTTTTCTCTAAAACTTTACTGCTGTCTATTGTTTCTGCTATGTTTCATGGATTTTATTGTTTAGAATGAACTCCTCTCTCTCTCTGACGTTATGTTAACCACGTCATGACATTAAAGAATTCTAACATCTTGAAAGCTTTAAAAGGATTGAAAGCTTTGTATCGTAGTAGAGAGGAAAAAGAAAGGATTCTTATCTTTATTTGCATGTACTTTTAATTTATATAAGGAAAATTGAGTATCCTTTTATTTCATCAGCGTCTGAGGATAAAAAAAAATTATTAGAATTTTATAATTTAAAAATATAAGTATAAAATGAGAATATTTATATTAAAAATAAATGATATAAAAAAAATTAGTATTATATTTGTAAAATTTTAAAAATGATTTTCAAGTTTAAGTTTCTATCTTATAGTGAGATAATATGTATTAGATCAAATAAAATTATCAGCAATGTTAGAATTTGAAAAAGAAAATTTTGTGGTTAAAAATACCATATTAAGATTACTCACAAATTTTGAAAATTTTTAATTTTATTACATTCCAAACATTTAATATTGTAACACCCCAAATTCAATTCGGAAGTTCGATCGGATTTGGAACGCCACATTGGTCGCCGAATCGATATTGGTCAATTATGCACATTAAAAAAATACAAATAATAGATCATCTATCAACATCATACTTATGAAAAAAAATTAAAATCATTAAACATAACTCGGTAAACAATCAAACAATTAATCGATATAAAAGTTATCGACTAATCAAACAATCCTAACTCCTAAATACATGTCAAGGCTAAAACCAAATAGAAACGTCTTTACAAAATATGAGTTGCAGAGACTCTTTAGCAATGCTACTCGAACAAGAACTCACAAACTATCTGTAACTTGTGCATGAAATTAAAAACTCGAATGCTAAGCTTTTCACAGCTCAATGGTGAGCTCTAATTTCTAATTTTACTAAATATTAAATTTAATTTAAATGCAATTTAAAAATAACATTTAAACAATTCGAGCTTGGAAAAATAAAGCCATAAAACATTTCGTATAGCAAAATCTTTTGATATGAGTCTCAAGGCCTAATTTTAGGCTCATGGATGTGATGAGCTTACACACCCTTGTGTCAAAGCCATGGTAAAACAGAGCATGCATACTGACTTTTCTCCACGTCCAACAGACACGCCCGTGCACTATGGTCGTGTGATACTTAGCTAGCTACTGACTTAAGCCCACGGCCATATGACACGCCCATGTGTCTTAACTGTGTGGTCTTAAGAGGTTACTGCTTTGCAAACACGGCCACAAGGCACGCCTGTGTTCCCTAACCGTGTGGCACAATGCAGGCTTGGTTTAAGTCAACTTGCCACCCCTTTTTGGGTCATCCTACAAGCAATGTAAACAAGCATAATTCTACCACCAATTCAGTCAAATTTTATGCTATATCATTCATCATTTATAACATAACATTATCAACCATTTCTCTATTCATAAACCTCACCAATTCAAGTTAAACACAAGATAAATTCATACCAAAACATTTCCTTCCATACATCATCCAAACCCAAATTAAGCCTAACAAAACTTACCAACATTTAGCATTTCTTTTGTCCATCTAAAACATGCCATCATTGCATATTAGCATCACATATTATAAACCATTCACAACCATAAATTCAAACACAAATTAGCAAAATCACATGGCTAAATATATACATCACAAAACATACTCCACAACTACTAGCCTATACATGCCATACTTCATATAAATATACATTTTCAAAAGTTCTTGACGAAGCTCTTAAAACCGATTACGTATTCGTGGTATTTTTGAAAAATATTTATCTTTTTGACAACTTGCGTCTTTTCCTACTGCTAGCAGTTATAAATCAAAGCAAAACAAATAAATACCCAAATTAGAAATAAAATCCAAAGAGGCCTTATTACAATAAAAATACCCCAAAATAAAATTACTTATAATTTAAAAATCACATAAGAAAGTATGTGCGATTGTATGGCCACCTTTGAGTCCCTCGCAGTACCGATCCGTCTAAGACTGGGGATTACCTGTATAGATGAACAGAGGGGTGAGTTATGAAAACTCAATGTGTAATCCCATATCAAATAACCAAACAGTGAGCATATAGAGTCTGGGCCTAAGCCCATTTCAGTAATGGTTTAGACTTAGTTAGGGCCTTAGCCCAATACAATATCAGTATCAGTCTGGGCATGAGCCCATCTCAGAAACAGTAACAGTAACAGTACAGATATGCAATCATGAGACCCTACCCAACCAGCCTCTACACTCTATCTCTGTCCAACCCTGCACTCCATGTGGGGATATAATCAACCCACTCATCCTTACACTCCAAATAGTACCGGTTGTGGCACTGAACAGTATTTGCAGCAGAGCTGGCAGTACAGTACACTTCCGTCAATCATAATAAAACCCATCCCCATGCAACATATCGTGCATCATGTCATGTCATGTCATAATATCATACATGTATTCAATATGTTTAAAATGGCATGCTCAAATATAGTCATTCATCTCATAGGGGCATAATAGTCATTTTATCAATTAGGGGGTCTAGGTACACTTACCGTCTCGACAGTAAGTCCACAGTCATCTCAGGCGACCAGTGCAACCTTAACAGTCAAACAGAGAAAATGTACCGACGGCCTATATTACAGGCCCATGTGGGTCCACACGCCCGTGTGGCCCACAAAGCCCATAATGGCCTTAGCCGTGTGTATTACACAGCCCAATCCAATAATTTTCACATGTCCGTGTGGTTTACCCGTGTGAGGCCCACATGCCCATGGGGCCTACATGCCCGTGGGTACTACATGACCCAATTCGGCCTGAAATGGCCCATAACGACCTCGGTCCATGAAATCGCTCATGGCTGGCCTCAATGATCATGCACCCATGTTTCGTTACACGGACCACCACACGAGCAAGTGCACACCCGTGTAGCATCATGGCTCACTTATTCCGACTTTTGCAGATTCCAATAATTGAGAATGTGTTTACACACCTGAAGTGATTTGAAGTTAACCGCACTCCAAATACTCCTATACCTGGATTCAATCAACACGCCATATAATCAGTTACTTAACTCATGTATCAATTGGAATCTAATGGAGTTCCAATTTGATCACAATAGCCACCTCCTTACCGATATCAATCTAAATCTCACCCTTGGTTCTTAGGAGACGCACCAATTAACCTTGATCTCCACCTACACAAAAGTCACAACCTTTTTTTATTAAACCTAAACTTGAATCATAATACAATCTTGACCGAACCGCACTTACCGCTCAACACTACCTTCATTTAGTAACCCATGATTCGTTACAACAATACCTAAAACACTTACCAACAACAATAGAGCAGAATGTAATTTGGTGATGCAGCGAACCAAGAACCAAAGAGGAGGATTGAACTGAAACAATAAATAGGGGGTAACGATAAGAAGAGGAAAAGAAATGATGCTTAGAAAAGAGAAAAACCGAAAGGGGCAGAAGTAAAGTAGAGACTTACCTACCAATATTCGGCCAAGGAAACGTACAAGTAGATGCACAACCTACTGAAGAAAATGAGGAAGAAACAGAGAAGGAAAATCGGTAGGAAAACAAGTAAAATAAGAAGAGGGATTTGTCTAAAAACTAAAAGACAAGAGAGGGGGAGAGCAACAATATTTTGCCAAAGCAAGAAGATACAAAAGAAGGGAAATTTTTAGACCCAAAAGAATAGAGAGAGGAGCTGAGAGAGCATTCGGCTAATGAGAAAAAGGGAAAAGTGCCTGACAGAAGAGTAGGGGAGAAAGGGAAAAAAGGGCTGAAGAAAAGTGCAAACCCAAAATAAGCCAAAAACGAAAGATACAACAAGACTCCCTAGCACAATTCGGTCTCCAAAGAAAATAAAAGAACCAAATGTTGATAGCAATTACCAACCCAAAGCTGAATTCTTGAGTGACCAGAATCCCAATTCGGCACCAACTCTCCCCCAACTTCAAATCCGCATACTTTTCTCCTAAAATCACTCAAACCGTCCACCAAATCCCTTGATCAACTCTTCAAAACTCTCCTCCAATCTCTCCACCATCTAATTTGAATTCCCCCCAAACTTTTTAGAGTTTTGGCTAAGCTAGAACACTCCCACGGCACTGGCAGTAAAATAAAACACACCTTGCGCATAGCAGGAATTGAACTCAAGATCTTCAGTAACAATGACACGCTACTTATCCCCTAGACTAGCAGGCCCTTTCTGTCATGAAATACTCACATTTGTTTAAAAGCCTACTGATTAGAGATATGGTTAATTCATATAAAAAAAACTTTTGCATAAGCCAAGGCTTGAACCCAAGACTTCATCGACTCTTCCCAAGACACTTAACCACTGAAGCAGATATGCAATTGTGTACCACAAACATAAAAAAATAAAAAATTAGGATTTTGGGGCATTACATTAGGTCCTTTCGAAATCATTTACTTAGTAAATACGCATTTTACTGATCCTTATTTACTAAAAATTTCTTAGTATTCATGCGAGGTAACAGAGACGTGTTAGGTTTGAAACAGTTTAATCACACAAATCTAGAAACTATGTAGATAACAGAGCTTGGTTAGGGTTTTTATGCAACCTGTAATTTAATCGGGTTAACATCTAAATTGAGCAAGCACATTTCAGTTATACGTCCATTAGCCATCATCTGGTTAGGATCGCTCAGCTAATTCAGGTGCATTTCAATCACATATGAACGAAATACAAACTTGATTTTAATTGAAAACATGATCGATTGAGGCACAAACATTATAAGCATGAATCTAATAAATATTATTTAATCTAAGCAATCATCCTAGCTTAAATAAAATTAAGCTAACATTGTTGCATACAAGAGCAAAGAACACGTAGCAAACATCTTTAAGTTAAATTAAAGAAAAGAAAGATTAAATACAATTTAGAGTGGCTGTCACCCAAGACTCTAACTGACGAGGCTCCTTCATTCCTTTGCTTCACTCCTTTGTTGATGGCTCTCCAAGGTGGCCGACTAAGGGTTCTTTAAGAGGCTCAAATGCTAAAATCTTTATGAAAAGATGATGATAGGTGTGGGGAGAAAAGAAGAATTCTAAGAGAATTTAGAGAGGAAAGAATGATGAATGATGAGGGATGATTAGAAATGTGAGAATGAGGTCTTACTTATAAGTGAAGAGAGGGGGATAGTTTACTAAAAATAAGAGTTTTCATCGTTTGAAGCATCTTCCATGGGTGGCCGGTCATAAATTGAGGAAGTTGAGCTAATTTTTGCTTGATTTTTGGTCAATTTGAGTGCCACAACAACTTAGGACTGAGACTCGATCAAGTGCAAATCTTCTGGTAAATCTCTAATTTCTTCAACTCTTCAAGGACCTGTGCAATTAAACCAAAAAGTGGTTTATGGACAGCCATGTGAAGCTAAATTTTGGGTTGACTTAGTCCCCAATTTAGACGGTTTTGTAATCCAACAAAGCTATCAGGCCTGTCCAGAATAAATCAACAAGTTAGAGGACCAAAGAATAAAATTTATTCAATTTAATTAATTAATTTAAAACCCAAATTATTAATGAAATATTTTAAAATGAATTATTAAATATAATTTTATATTTTATTATTTAATTTAATCATGCATGGCCCACTTTATGTCTTAAAAATATAATATATTCAAATTAATATAAAATAAGCCATTTATTGCATGAAAACTATATAATAAAGCATAAAATCACATTTTAATAATTTCTATGTCCTAATTTCATTTTTTCACATATTTCATTAATTTATTAAACAATTACTTAGTTTTAACAACAATTTTAAGTAAAAAGGTGATAAATGACATAGGAAAAATCCTATATATTTTTCCGTTTACAGTAACTCACTAACTTGGGTCACACGACCAAGCCATACGCTCGTGTGCCAAGCCGTGTACCCTTCGAAATAACCCTACACACCTGTGTGTCAGGCCATGTGTTACGCCGTGTAACAGCCTGACTTGCAACCCTTTGAAAGCTACAAGGGACACACGGCCATGTCGCCTGGCCGTGTGTCACACACGGCCGTGTCTCCGCCCGCGTGGACTGAAAATAAGCCATTTTCAAGCCATTTTCTCACCATATTTCCTACCACTTGCACTCAAAACTCACTTAATATATGCAAATTCAAGCTTAAACAACCTAAAAACTATCCATACAACTAATGTGCCAAAATAGCACCTCAACATCCACAATCAAACTTACCTAAATAACTATCCAATTCATTCATCATTTAAGCTACTAATTGAACAATCCCAATGCGACAATTACCAAAATGTTCATATAACGAATATAAGCATAATGAGCACAATTTTGGACCATTTTTCCTTCCATCATACACCTTACTATTTTGTCTCAAAGCCAACCACATTCAAGTAACCAAATCTAGTCATTAACCACATCATGAATTATATCGAATCCAAACCAACAAACAATTCGTAAAAGACTATTATTAGCTTCATTTTAGTTCTATCGTATTAACCACCAACTCATCAAAATAACAACCACAAAAATTACCATAGATTCATAATATCATAACTACTAGCTCATCAACTAATTTGTCACATATATATACAAGCCACATACAATGGCTAAATTCACCAAAACATGCCATTATAACCATGACTCAAAATCATCAAAATCTATCGGTTTAGTCGATGGATAGTGTGATGGATCTCCTACAAACTTCCAACCAAAATGAGCTTTCGATTATCTAGATACACAAAGGAAAATAACACGAAGTAAGCATATAATGCTTAGTACATTCGTAATTCATAAAAAAAGCTTACCATTTCAATTTATAAGCACAAAAAATTTTGAGATAATCCAACATGACTTAGCATTAACCTAAGCAACAACAACCTTTCAAGTTAGGTAACCACATAGCTTAGCAAATCATCTATAAACATCATAGCTTTTGTGCACACTACTTATAAGTATTCATACTTTCATGTATATGGCTAATCATATTTAGAACATCATCAACTCATACCTTTAATACTTTCATGGCATTACTTATCGAAGCATTTGTCGAACCTTCCCTTTTTCATACCCATTGAACAACTTGAATAATATCATATACTTGGGAATATTGCACACTATGTGGTCGAAACCACTACTATCTCATATCTCATATAACTACTCTTTCTTTAGCCATAAGTGGGTCTGCTAGAACGATAGAAATGTGCAAGCATACACAATCACAACAATTAATAAAGTGACAAGTAAATGTCGAGTTATCATACCCACAGGGATTGCGAAAAGAATTATTTATGAATGTTATTTAAAACACTTAGGGGGAAAAATATTTTGTTTGAAGAGGGTGATTAAAAACTAAGATTTTAAACTAAATAAATAAATCTCAAATGCACGATTTCGAAATATGAGTTTAATCAAGATGACATAATTGTGTTAGAGTAATTACATTTCTTAACTTAGAATTATTAAACTCATGTTTATATTGTTACGAATAAATTCACGAAAAATCAGTAATTTGCTAACTTATGAACATACTCACCTACCAAAATCCATTCATCTCTTGACTATATCCCTATGTCAATTCAACCGATTAAACAAATCTTAATAAGCAAATATGTTATTGCACATACATACTTATTAAATAGAAATAATCTCTTGTACATATCCCTATGTCAATTCATACGATTAATTAAATCTAATAAGCACATAAAAGACTACCTGAGGTAATAAGGTATCCCTACCTTGAAACAGTTTAATTACAATAATCTTGCAAGTTATGAAAGGTAAATGTATGGTCAGATACTGTTGCTAATTTAACCCTTAACTACCTTAGATAATTAATCATGCACTGATTAAGTACTGTGTCCATTAATTACAATTTCAATCCGTTTAAATAATTAATTCATTAGCTACCTCACAATTTTAATGCAAGAATAACTCATTCATGATTTTACTTAACCAAGCATCTTACCGAGCCCTATAACAACATAAACACAATTTTAACAATTTTAGCAAATGAAATGCAATCAACCTAACACGAATTAAATTCAAGCTAAATTGATTAAATTAACCATTCCAACAACATAAATATTCATAGATATGTTCATCATAACAATAACAAAAATTAAAGAGATAGGGAACAAGAATCAAATTTGGTGTTTTTTGTGGCTTGACTCGTTTGCTCCGTTCTTCCTTCTCCATTTCCCCTGTCGACCAAGGCTACTATGAACACTTAATTGATTCTCCAAATGGCTAATGAATGCCCTTTTTCCAAGAGGAAAAATCTGAAAGAGAGTAAGAGAATTTTGAATGGAAAAGAAGAGAGAAAGTGGAGAGAAGAGAGAAAGATGTGAATGCTTGAGGTGTGTTTTAAATGAATAGCTTAAAGGGGCTTTTATAGCTGAAGAGGGCTGCTAAAAATAGCTAAAATTAGTAGCCAAAGAGCCCTCCCTTGGCCGGCTACACATATGGTAAGTTTGATGATTTCAAACTTTCTAAATTAAGCTTGGGGCAAATCTAGAAAGCCACCATTTGTGGAGGGGTTTGAATGCTATTTTAAAAAGTCTTTAAGGGCCTCTTTGCAAGCTAAATATTCACCCAATAAGCTGATTTGGGTTAGCACATGGGGCGGTTTTGGGCCGCCCATTACTTGGTCGGTTCGGTTCACTGGACTACTTTTCATAAGTTGTTAATAATAATTTATTAACCCAAATTAAATTGGATATAAATTAAAATTAATTATATTATGAATTAATACACATAATTTTGGACCGTCTTAGGCTGAAAATTAATTCGCCTTGATACTTCAAATTGCTTTTCGATTTTGTGCTTCTAGCAGTGTCTACCGAGCCATTTTTCTCCCTTTGTGCAAATCTGTCGAAAATAACCAAAATTCATCAAAATTAATTGAAAATTAACATGTTCATATTTTAAGTACACTTTAATTATTTTATAAAAATTGATTATTTTTCGAAAGGAATTTTATCGAAACTGCATGAATTTAAGTTAAAAATGGCATGAAAAAGTGTACAAATTTTTGTGCTTCCATTTACTCACACAAGCTGTCAGTTAGGACGTAGCTACACAGTGCTACTCACACAGGCTATTAATAAATCGGAACACATGCCGAAAACTCAGCCACTAGTAGGGCGTACAAGACTAACACCCGAAACACAGTAATCTCTAATGACATGTCATTTGTATCCTATATATTCCTAAGGTTCAAATGGGATCCGAAAATTGCCGAAAATTGTTGGACATTTCTGTAGAGTTGTAATATCAATACATATAACATGGAAGCATTTAATTCGAAGATATTTCAATGCTATTTAAATTAACGAACTTACCACAAACATGAATGAAGAAATACTATTGAATCCAACACTTATTCTTTTCCCTGATCTAAATCTGTACATGCTTTCTTGATCTATATAATCAAATTTAGCTCATTCAAATTTCATTCTATTCAATTTAATCCAAAAATCATTTTTTGGAAAAATTATGTTTCTACCCCTAAAGTTTCGAATTCATCACAATTTAGTCCCTAACTCATAAAAATCAAAATTCATGCAATTTAGTATGAACCCATTCTAGCCGAATATCCATTAAGTCCTTAGCAGGCCCTATATTCCATTTATTTCACATTTTACTATGAACATTTTTTTATTTTTCAATTATATCCCTAGATGACAAATTCATCAAAAATTCCTTTACAAAAGTTGCTTAACTAACATCAAACATTTACTTTCATCCATCAAAGATAAAAAAAAAAACACTAATACACATTCATGGTAAAACCCTAAACTTTTAACAGTTTTGCAAATTAGTCCTCGAGCTAGCTAGATAAAGCTACAACAATTATAAAAACTGTAACACCCCGAACCCGAGACCGTCGCCGGAGTCGAACACGAGGTGTTAATAGACTTCAAACTACTTATTTGACATTTCCCAGACAAGCTGCCAATCTGTGTACTAGTCGCTTTAAAAATCATATCTTGAGTTCTAAAACTCAAAATCCAGTTCCGTAAATTTTCCCTGGAACTAGACTCATATACCTATATGGTAGAATTTTTGTAGAATTTTTGGTCGGGCCAATTAGTACAGTTTATTAGTTAAATTCTCCCCTATTACAGGGTACGACTACACTGACCTTCATGCATTACGATTTGGATAACTCCCTGCACAAAGGTTCAATACTGATGCCGTTTGTTTCTATAGAAACTAGACTCAGAGAGGAATCTATAAATATATGGCATGACTCCTAATTATCTCTGGTTAATTTATAATGAATTTCCAAAGTCGGAACAGGGAACCCAAAAACCGTTCTGGCCCTGTCTCACGAGAACCTGAATATCTCTTAACATACTGTCCATATGATCGTTTCGTTACTTCTATATGAAAATAGACTCATCGAGCTTCGATTACATAATTTATTCACTATTTAATTCCATTCCTAATAATTTTTGTAATTTTTCAATCCCACGTCACTGCTGCTGCCAGCACCTGTTACTGAAGCAACTATGCCTATTTCGTGATTTCTCATTGATCTATCTAGTAATTCATCATACATATCACAAAATTATAATCATGACTAGCCATACCGAAGGCTAATCATTGTCAAACATCTCCCTACTACACTATTGCCATATCATGAATCTTAACACCAAAATTAATCAGCCATGACATATGGCATAAAAAGAAAATCGAATTACCAAGACTTACGACCTAACGTTATAAAACCAAATCCAACCGAACATTTATGCCATTTTCGCATGGCTAAAATTTTACATACCAAATTTCAACAAAACATATTAGCCTATACATGCCGAAATGTTCTCCTAGACCGACTAAAAAGAAAATACCAAAAGTTGCTAGCCGGTGTGATGACGCAAAAAGAGACGAGTCCAAGAAACCTAAAATAGGTGACAAGGAAACGCCGAGTGAGTATATAACTCAGTAAGTCATAAGCAATGCACTACCATCCATTAATAACATTATCACAAGAGGAAGCAAAATGGAACGAGGCTAGTTACTCCATCCATACCGAACCATACCATAGTTCCTCAAACCTATCGGTTCAAGCTCATACCAAGTCATGCATTCACATTCCATATACTAATCAATAGGATATTTGAGGCATTTTAATACATCATTTTATTTTCGTTACAATCATACAACTAAACGACCTTTCACCTATTCCATGATAAATCTTATGTACGTGACTTCAATTATAATTGTCACATAGGTTCAAACTTACCAAGCTCAACTTCAAATATAAACATAGCGCCTATTAGTCACGAACTCGAGGTACTTACCCGATCCGCTGTCCGTGATCAACTCAATAATGTCGCACACTTAGTGTCCATAGTGATTCAAAAGTATATATTAAGTCCGCACACTCAGTGCTATATAATCAACTTGCACACTTAGTGCTATATAATCAAACTCGCACACTTAGTGCTACATAATCAAACTCGCACACTTAGTGCTACATAATCAAACTCGCACACTTAGTGCTGTACAATTTAAACCCGCACACTTAGCGCCAATCTCATGATCATAAATGTTTATACCCGCACTCTTAGTGCCGAGATCAACAACTCAATACATCTCACCTCTTTTCTTTTCATTCAACACTTTCATCACCACATACATACATGTATATATATATTTATCATTCCATTCAGCATCATTACATAGACGTTATGACCATTTAAATTAATACAAACTATATGCTTAATGACTTACTTTATGTTGGGTAAAATAATTCCAAGTCGGCTACTCGATGACCTTCGATTTCCCCTTGTTGGACGCCTCTCCTTTAGGTTCTTGAGCTTAAATAAATAAATCAACTAGTTTAATTACCTTGCTAGTTATTTATATCCCATAACATTAATAGTTTCATATCAAAAGAAGCATACGGCAACATTTTATTTCAAGGTACATATTCATAATTCAAATTCGACCATATAAACCAATATCATCCACTTGATCAATTATAGAGAATTAAAGTTAATATCACAATGTGTACTCTATATGGCCCATTATACATAATCAAATTTAACATCATCTATATATTTACTCATATGGCCGAATATACATACCCCCATATAATATCATTTTCATTCCATTTAACACTTAATTTCCACCACATAAACACTTGGCCGAATAATCCTAAACTAGCAAAACTCCACATTTGTTCATACCATCTTTTAAATTCACATGTATATTTTATTTTTACATGAACCATAGCCGAATCGTTTTAACCATGAGTAACATAACAAGCATAAATCATACTTATGGATATACCATGGCCGATTCAATCTAATCACATCCAAAATCATCAACCATTTTCAATGCATATAACATATATAAACATGAATAAGTTTCATATAATCTCTTAACACATTAATTTCTTTCATCAACAATCTTTTGTTTCTTTATCCATCAAAACTTAAAGGTAAGAAAAAAATCAAGTTCTTCTCACACATACCATAACCGAAAGTTCCATCCAACACTCTACATTCAAAATTTTAGTATGGCTAGGTAAGAAAAACGTGATGATTAACCTGAACAAACTAAGATTTCAAAAGAAAGATTAACAAAATTTACTAACCTTCTCTTCATTCAAAAGGGCGAATGCCTTTGCCCCCCCTCTTTTTCTTCTTCTTGTACGGCTAAGAAGAACAAGGTAATAACCCATTTTTTTTACTTCTTTTATTATCCTTAGTATTTCTTTTATTATTTCCTTTCCTTTACATAAAATAATGATCACTTCATGGAAATTTACCACATATTCTAATATATGCTCCATCATGGCCGGCCACTATGTATAAAAAAGGAGTATTTGACATGCAAAGCCATTATTTTCACTACATGCTTTAATAGGTCCTTATAAATTAACCTATCACATTTCAAAATTTTCTCACATAAGTCCTATTTACTAAAATTCACCTACAATTAAACAAAATTCAAATATGAAATTTTCACACATGCATATATACATATAATAAGCATCAAATATAACAGCTAATTATTTTTATGACTCGGTTTAGCGGTCCCGAAACCACTTCCCGACTAGGGTCAATTTTGGGCTGTCACAAAAACATAGAAATAATTCAAAACGGAACAAAAATACTCACCATGCACCCAAGGATATCATGGCCGAACCTAGAAAGCTTTAATGGTTTTCTTTCCTTAGCAAAATCTATTGAAGATGGTGAAGAAAGATGATAGCCATGTTTTATTTTATTTAATTTATCTTTATTTACTAATTTACTTTTACTAAGCCATGAACATCCACTATCTTCTTTAATGGTCTAATTGCAATATAAGAACTCATACTTTAAGGTTCTATAGTTATTTAGTACTTTTATGCAACACCCCTAACCCGTATCCGTCACCGAATTAGGGTTACGAGGCATTAACTAACTGAAAACATAATAATTTTGCTTTTTCAAACATTCACAAATTTTACACATATCATTTTAGCATTATACGAATTATACAACTGATTTAACTTTAGCCATATCGTATAAATCATAATACAAAATACAAATCATTACACAAGTCAAATATAATATACTTTTAAGTATAAAAACATTTGAACCAATTCATATAATAAGCCAACATCATCTTGAACAATTATGCACTTCCACAATCTATTTTAACATAAATGCATAAAACTCATGATTTTTCTTTAGCAAATTCACATATAAGTATTTTAATAGTAATTGACAAAAGTTACTATCATTTGGTCAATTTTCATCTCATTAACCGAATAGGCACATACCTATCATCACTTTTCTTTCAACTTTATTTCATCACAAACAAATATACAACTGCACATGGAAACATGTATAAACATCCTATAATTTACATTATCTAAACGCATCATTCAAATATATTTTAACTTAAGCAAAAACCTTAACCGAAACAATTAATTATGCCATGAAATTTTATACATACAATGATCATTACATCAACCACTTCTAAATTTACTAACATCATTAAATCATTTTCAAACATACAACATTTATCACATAGACCATTCATGTATAATATATAACATTATAACTAAAAGTGAGTTCAAACCATAATCAAAGTATGACCGAAATTATCATGGAAATTAAGCCATTTTCGCATGGCTCAAGTTATTTATATTCAAGGTCGAACAGAATACATATTAGACTATACATGCCATAAGTTCGAAAATAAACTTTTAAAAGTACCGAGGTTGACAATAGTGTGGATGACTTCGATAACGATCCCCGAGCTCGTAACTTGCAATCAAAATCTATAAAATAGAGTAACAAAAACACACAGAATAAGCTAACTTACCTTAGTAAGCCTTAAGCAATTATCAAATCAATAATATATTTATATATCAACTTCTTAAAATCCAAAAACTAATTTACTAAATCAATGTATATTAAATTTTAACTTAACAAATCCATAACCACAGATGATTATCATATCTACCATTTTGGCTGAATACTTATAAGATTAGCATTTTGCAAGTTTTCATACCACTTTCAAAGCAAAATATCATTATAAATTCAAAATATACTTTCACACATCTATACAAGATCAAAAAACCACATTTGACTTCATATACCATCATATCTTTACATATGCAAGACCAAACATATCTTTACATATATATATACATACCTCTGTGGCCCAATTTACAAGTTCAATTGGAACACCACATAAATACTTACCTATATGACCGGATATACCAAGTTCATTATATCATCACATATGGCTGATTATACAAAATTCAAAATATCCTCACATATAACCGAATATACAAATTCAATATATCATCACATATAGCCGAATATACAAATTCAATATATCATCACACATGGCCGAATATACAAATTCAATATATCATCACATATGGCCAATTACACAAGGTTCATATAGCTCGATTTTCTTGTTCACTTACCACATCAACATGAAATCTTTTAAATATAGATTTGAAAATAAATCACCGGTATAAAGCCTGCCAGGCATGAGCTTGAATCACACACTGGCACAAGTCCTGCTAGACCCAAGGTCTGATATTTATTCATCGGCACTAAGCCTGCTAGGCACAAAGTCCGATTAAAGTCACCAGTACAAAGCTTGCTAAGCTCAAAGCCCAAATATCACAATTATAAAATCATTCCATAATAGTTCATATATCGAATCGTCCAAATATTCCATGTAATTCATACAGACTTTCAGAGGTTTTTAACTCAGTCGAATAAAACTCAACCACATTAATTCAATGATAAATCACATTCGGCTATTATACTAATAAACTATAAAATTCGAATCATCATAGTAAAACATTCTATGTTCGAAATAAACGATGTTTAATTGCTTAAAGACTTACCTCGGATATCGACGAACATTATAAATCGGCTATTCGACTATTTTTGCTTTTCCCCGATCCAAGTCCAATTTCTTTTTTTCTTGATCTATATAATTCCAAATTAACCTCATTTAAACACAATTTTATTCAATTTAATCCAACAACACATAAATGGGAAAATTACCATTTTACCCTTGATATTTCATACTTTTACAAATTAGTCATTCATAATTTCACAAAACACAAAATACACAAATCTCTCCACATCATAGTTAGGCCGAATCTTCCTTATGCTCATACTAATCCATATATTTCATTTATTTTGCATTGTAGCCCTTCAATTTATTATTTTTTCAATTTAGTCCTAGTAATTCAATATCATCAAAAACTCCAATACAAAACATATTAATCCAAAACATATCTTTCATAATTTATCATCAAGCATCACAAAACACAAATATTCATCAATGGCATAACTCAAAATATTCACAAAAATAAAAAATTCAAGCATGGGTCGGATAGTATTCGAAGCAACGATCTCAAAAACGTAAAAATTATCAAAAACCGAAACAAAACATACCTTAAAATTGAATCAACAATGGCCGAATACCTAGCTTTCCCTTTTCTTTTCTTTTATTTCTAGTTTCGGTCATGAGATGAAAATATGAGCACTAGTATATTTTATTATATGTTTTATATTTTTATTACATTTTAATTAATTACAATTATAACCTTTATAATTAAATAACTAAAACATATATTCCAAGGTTACAATCGGCCACCACTAATTCCAATGGTTTATTTCCAACTTAAATGCTTCAATTTAAAAAGCCAATTGCAATTCGGCCCTTATACATTAAACTATCAAGTTTTCATTTTACGCGATTAAGTCCTTTTATTAAATTAAGTACACAAACAATCAAATTTTCATACGAAACTTTCACACATGCAAATTCACATATAATAAACACGAAAAATAATATTTAAATATTTTTCTGACTCGAATTTGTGGTCCCAAAACCACTGTTCCGATTAGAGTCTAAATCGGACTATTACACTTTAGCTACTAGAGCTCAACTTTTGCACTTTACGCGATGTAGTCCTTTTTATCAAATTAAGCATGCAAACAATAAAGTTTCTTCACAAAATTTTTATACGATGCTACTACAATGCTGTAGACCCTAAAATAATACTAAAAAAAAATTTTTTATGTTGGATTTGTGGTCCTGAAACTACTATTCTGATTTCACTGAAAACGGGCTCTTACAACTCTTCCGCCACGAAAATTTCGTCCTCAAAAATCTGACTAGAAAATAGATTAGGATATTGATTTCTCATAGCTTCCTTGGGTTCCCAAATGGCTTCTTCAGTCCTGTGACGTTGCCAAAGATCCTTTACTAAAGCTATGCTTTTGTTTCTTCACTCTTTAATATCACGTGCAAAAATTCTGATTGGTTCTTCGTTATACGACATGCGAAGGGTCTGATCGATACCGTCGTAACATGGATACGTGAAACACATTACGAATCTTTTCTAACATTGATGGTAAAGCTATCTAATATGCCATTGGCCATATTCCTTCAATAATCTCATACGGTCTGGTAAATAGCGGACTAAGCTTCCCTTTGCAACTGAAACGAATAACTCTCTTCCAAGGCGATACTTTCAAAAATACTTTGTCACCGATTTGAAATTCAATATCTTTATGATTTAACTCTGCATAGGACTTCTGTCAATCTGAAGCTGTTTTAAAACTATCACGGATTACTTTCACTTTTTCTTTAGTCTCATGAGTCAAATCGACCCTGTGTATCTTTTTCTCATTAAGCTCAGTTGAATACAAAGGAGTTCTGCATTTATGACCATACAAAGCTTCATATGGTGCCATATTTATACTTGTTTGATGGTTGTTATTATACGCAAACTCAACCAACGGTAAATAGTTCTCCCAGTTACCCTCGAACTTTAATACACAACAATGAAGCATATCTTTGTGTATCTGAATTACTCGCTCGGACTAACCATTTGTTTGAAGATGAAATGCAGTACTAAAATGTAACCGCATAAGTAAAGCTTCCTATAACTTGCTCTAAAATCGTGATGTAAACTGCGGATCTCTATCTGAAATAATAGAAACTGACACCCCATGCAATCTGATAATCTCAAAGATGTATAATTCAACTAGCCTCTCAAGGGAGTAATCTGTACATACCAGAATTGTAATATTCTGATTTTGGGCCTAGTCGGAATAGTCATTTCGTGACCATAAAATCTGAGATAGAAATAATTATTTTATGATTATTTTAAGGTCTATGATATGATTGCATGATTGTGTGAAAATTTCGTGAAGAAATTTTATGCATAAAGTGCTTAAAATGAAATTAGGGACTAAATCGAATAATTTGCAAAACTTGCATTCTAGAAGTTTCTAGTATGAAATTGTTTTGAAATATTAATTAGGAGGTCTTAAATAGAAATTTTACCAATTTATAAGTATCTGGACAAAAATTGGACATGGATGGAATTTTTGGAAAGTTTAGTAGTAAGGGCATTTTGGTCATTTAGGGGTAAAATGAATTAAAATACAAAATTAAAAGCCAATTTTGCTCATCTTCAACCCCATGGCCGAATATAGCAAGGAGAAACCATGGCTAGAGTTTTTTAAGCTTCCAAGCTCGATTGTAAGTCCGTTCTACCCTCGTTTTTAATGATTTTTACATTTTTGGAGTCCCGGTAACTTGATTTAGCTTATTCTAGCAATAATTTAACCTAGGTTTTATATTTGGAAAAATACCCATAGGTGAAATTTGTGTATTTTGGTGTTTTATGATAGAATATGAGGTTTTAAATTATGTTAGACAACTTTTGCTACTCGGTTTTAAGTGAAAACGACCAAAAGGGCTTAATCAGTAAAAATACCTAATAGTCATAAGTACATGTTAGAGTGAGAATTTGATGTTTCCACAGAAGGGAAAAATGATCAGCATGTCATAAAACATAAGAAAATAGGCTGAAGTTTAATTTATGAGCTTTGACACAAAAGTGTAAATATGCAAAAGTTTAGGGGCAAAACTGTAATTTTGCCAAAATATGATTTTGGGTCAATTTGAATAATGTGAGTCCTAATTAGACTATATTTTAAATGATAGAGCAAGGAAAACTGAAATTCGGGCTAAAATGGAAAAATTCCAAGTTGTGGACGAAATGGTAAAAGTAGTCATTTTCGCATACGAGGTAAGTTCATATGTAAATGTTGGTAACATAGTTATTATTTTAAATGTTTTTATGTTATTTAAATGATATGATAATTATTATGAAATATTATACTCGTGATAATTGTTTGATAATATGTCAAATTGTGTGATATACTTTGAAAATGTGAAATACTACCGAGTATCAGTATCGGCATTCCGTAGAAGATGGTTGAGACACATGATTGGGAAAAAGGTCCCGTTGAACCTTAGGAATGGATTAGGATACAAGTGACATGTCACCAGGATATTTGGGCATCCGAACTCATTGAGTTGAGTCCGAGTACGAGAGATATAACTAGGCATCCGAGCTCGTTGAGTTGAGTCCGAGTTCACTTGTGGATGCGAACACCCGAGCTCATTGAGTTGAGTCCGAGTTTGCTTATGGGCGGGTTACATGGTAGCTTGGCTACATATGTGGCACTTATGTGCAAACTTTCCATGTATTCGAATTATATTCCGATGTGTTCAACGGGTAAAGTTCTACTCAAATGGAGGAATACTAGAGATGAAAGGGACGTATTGGTGAGTGTTGTGAAATGGATACTTTGAACAGGTATGTACTTAATCCTCGGGTTGAAAAATCGATATAACAATAATATGGTAAGATGATAAATGAAAATATGATATGAATGTCTTGGTGATGATTATGCAAATGATGTTTTATGTTTGCTTATATGGTTATGTTACTTGCTATTTGCATGTGAACTTACTAAGAATTTATGCTTACTCCATCTTTTTCATTCCTTGTAGTTTTGACAAGCCAGCTCGGAAATCGGGAACGGTCGGAGGTTCGCTCACACTATCTGTATACCATCTTGGCATAATGGCTTGTATATTTTGAGTATGGCATGTATAGCATTATAATCATTTTGTATATATGGTCTTATGATATGGTTATTGAGTGGTATGGAAATGCTTGGTAATGATTAGCCATTGGAATGGCTAATCATGATCATATTTGGTGTTATGTATGTCAAATTGCTAGCTAATCCATGGAAACCATGAAATAGGTAAAATTTACCATAAAATAGATTCTAACAGCAGCAGTGATGTAAATTTGAAAAATCACTAAAAATAGTAGAAATGGAATTAAATGATGAGTATGTTATGAAATTGAAGCTTAATGAGTATATTTTCATATGGATTGAACGAAACAGGTATATGAATTATATTTTATGAGATATTTGAATTTTTGTGAAACAGGGCCAGTGTGATTTCTGGATCCCCTTTTCTGACTTTAAAAATTTATAATAAATTGTAAAAATATAATTATAAGTCATTATTTATATGTACAGATTTCTTATTGAGTATAGTTTTAATAGAAACAAACTTCATAGTCATTGAGATTCTGTACAGAGAGATATCTAATTCGTAATACACAGGGGTCAGAGCAGTCGAACCCTGAAACAGGAGAGACTTTAACTAATAAACTGTACTAATTGGCTTCACCAAAAATTCTATAAAAAAATTAATAAATATATCAATGAGTTTATTTTTAGGGAAATTGACAGAATTGGATTTTGAGTTTTGTAACTCGAGATATGAATTTTTAAGCGACTGTGACGTAGATTGCTAGTTTAACTGGAAATTTTAAAAATAAATTGTTTGAGCTGTTTAAGTAATGAATTAAGTCTGTTAACACCTCGTGTTCGACTCTGGCGACGGTCTCGAGTACGGGGTGTTACAAGAATAAAATATGCTGACTTCGTCATATGATCGACAACCCAAATATCATCTTTCTTTCTCAGAGATAGGGGTAAGCTTGATACAAAGTCCATAGTAACGAGTTCCCATTTCCATTCCGGTATCATCAGTACCTGCAACAAACCAGAAGGTACCTGATGTTTAGCTTTTACTTGCTAACATACTAAACATCTCGATACAAAATCTGAAATCTCTTGCTTCATACCTGGCCACCAGTACATCTGTTTCAAATTGTTGTACATTTTAGTGCTACTAGGGTGAATTGACAAATTACCACAATATGCTTCATGTAAAATTTTCTAAATTAACACTGTATCCCACGGTACACAAACTCTACCTCTAAAAAGCAAGCAATCATCGGACCCAATATGAAAATCCGAATCAGGAGTTGAACTCGACGACGCTTAGAACCAGACGACACTACTTCGTGAACTGAGCCTTGCACGTTGCATTGTACTTCATCATAGTCGGCTCGGTTGGAATTCATCACTATAAGAAAACATGTTTTAAAACAGTCAAGAGATATCACACTATCATAGGTTATATAATAGCATGTATCGCTAGAATCACACATCCTACATTCAGTTCGAGAATCGACTAAACCGTAGCTTTGATACCAATAAATGTAACACCCCTAGCCAATATCCATTGCTAGATTTGGGCTACGAAGTATTACCAGAGCATAACATCATATACTGAGCATTTTATTATCATAAACAAATCACATCATAAATCATAGCAACAACAACCAAAATTATGCATACAGTCCCTTTTACGAGCCCTTGAGGCCCTAAAAAGACATTGGAAATGAATCGGGACAAAATCAAAAACATATGAAATTTTTCAGAAAAAGGAAAAAAAATTCAAACTCCAGGGGTCACACGGCCAAGAGACACGCCCATGTCTTAGGCCAAGTGGGCATTCAAAATAGGGACATACGGCTGTGTCCCAGCCCGTGTCTGAACCCATGTAACCCACTAACTTGGGTCATACGGCCAAGCCACAAGCCTGTATACTAAGCCATGTACCCTTTGAAATAACCCCATAAGCCCATGTGCTAGGTTGTCTAAGAGCTTGACTTGCAACCCTTAGAAAGCCACAAGGGACACACGGCCATTTCGTCTGGCTGTGTGTTACACACATCTGAGACACGCGCCCGTGTCTCTGCCCCTGTGGACGAAAAATAGGCCATTTCCAAGCCATTTTTCTCACTCAATCTCACACCTCATGCATAAGTCAATTGTACCTATAATCAAGCATTCAAAACACACTTTACATATGCATATTCAAGCTTACACAACATAGAAACTATCCATTCAACTAACATGGCAATATGGTAGCTCAATTTCAACAATCAAACTTACCTAAACACCTTTCCATTTCATTCATCAATTAAGATACTAATTGAACAATTTCAATATCACATTTGCCATGATATTTATATACCAAATCTAGCCATTAACCACATCATAAACTACCTCAATCCATGCCAAACAATAATTCATAATTGACCATTATAAACATCATTTCATTTCCATCATTTTAACCACCACGTCATCAAAATAACAACCACACATAAAACCATATATATATTCATAATATCATACCAACTAGTTCATCATCCAAAATGACAAATACACGAGCCACACATAACGGTTAAAGTCATCAAACAAGACACCTATACATGCCATTATAATCGTGACTCAAAATCATCAAAATCTACCGATTTAGCCGATGGATAGTATGATGGATCTCTGACAAGCTTCCAACCCGTACGAGCCTCTGGTTATCTAGAAATGTAGGAGAAATCACACAAGTAAGCATATAATGCTTAGTAAGTTCCTAAATCATAAACAATACTTACCATTTCATGATAAAAGCTTAAAGGTAATTAATGAACATATCTAACTTTTCTTGGCACAAGCCTCAACACTAACAACAATTCACATCAGTGATTAGCACATAACTTAATCAAATTCATTACACAACAAAGAGCTCCCTTATACTTTCCATATAAACATTCATACTATTATGAACATACTAGAAATCTTTAATCTCTATCATCTCATACCTTTCTCATGCTTTCATGACATTATAAATCGAAGCATATACTGATCCTTCCCTTTTTATATACCCGTTGAACCACTAGAATAATATCAGATACTTAGGAATCTCACACACTATATGCTAACACGTGGTTGAAACCACTACTATCTCATATCTCATATAATTGCTCTCTCTTGAGCCATAAGTGGGTCTGGTCACACAAGCTGTTAGCAAGGACATAGCTACACGGTGTTGTTCACACAAGCTATCAAGTAACCACAACACATGCAGAAACTCAGCCATCGGTAAGACGTACAAGACCAGCACCCGAAACACAGTAACCCCTAAAGACATGTCAATTGTATCCTATATAGTCCTAAGGTTTAAACGAGATCCAAAAGTTGCCGAAACTTCGTTGGATATTTTCGTAGAGTTGTAATATCAATAAAGATAACATAAAATAGTTAAATTGAACATAATTCAATCTATGTCAATTAATGAACTTACGTTAAACGCGAACGGAGAAATAAGATCAATTAATCCAATGCTTTTTCTTTTCCCCGATCTAAATCCTAACGTTGCTTTTCTTGATCTATATAATCAAATTTAATTCATTCAACTTTCATTCTATTCAATTTAATCCAAAAATCATATTTTGAAAAAATTACACTTTTGCCCCTAAAATTTTGAATTCATAACAATTTAGTACCTAACTCATTAAAATGGAAATTCATGCAATTTAGTACCAACCCATTATAGCCGAATATCACTTAGGCCCTTAGCAAACCCTAATTTCATTTATTTCACAATTTCACGATGAATAATTTTCTATTTTTCAATTTAATCCCTAATCGACAAATTCATCAAAATTTCCTTTACAAAAGTTTTTCAAATATCATCAAACATTCATTTTCATCCATCAAATAAAAAAAACTAACATACTTTCATGGTAAAATCTAGATTTTTAACAATTTTGCAAATTAGTCCCCGGGCTAGCTAGATTAAGCTATAACGACTTTAAAAACATAGAAATCATTAAAAACGAGACCAAAAATCACTTACATGCATTAGGAAGTGTTGGCCGAATGCTTGGATGCTAAAAAATGGTGATTTTTCTCCTTAAAAATTCGGCTAGGGGAAGATGGACAAGGTAATTTGGTTTTATTTTACTTATTTTGTTTATTTAATTATTAAATTACTTATATAACCTTACTTAATCCCATTAATGATGTCCCAACTTGTCCACTACTAATTTTAATGGTCTATTTACAACATAAGGACTGATACTTTAATGTTCTATAGCTATTAAATATCTTTAGTTATTAGAACTCAACTTTTGCACTTTATGCGACTTAGTCATTTTTACCAAATTAAGCATGCAAACGGTAAAATTTCTTAACAAAATTTTTATAGGATGCTACTATCATGCTGCAAGCATTAAAATAAGAATAAAATAATTTTTTTAACGTTGAATTTGTGGTCCCAAAGCCATTGTTTTGATTTCACTAAAAATGGGTTGTTATAGTACATGTCGTCTCGATAGACTTTGGGCCTTCTGTGGGGTCGGTATGTGGTTATATAAGCTATAAATCATGATTTCTATTAATTTGTTTGTATGAAACTTGACGGAAATGACATTTAATTTCATGCATTGTGATGAGATAGATATGATCTGTTATGTTTGAAGCATACTCTACATTTGTTAAATGAGCATGAATGTAACACCCTTCACCCGTATTCAACGTCGGAATAGGGTTATGGAGCATTACCACACTTATAAAACAATTAAACATTTCTTTCACGTACATTTTCAAGTTTCATGAAATCATCATTCAAGCTCAATCACATTGTCCCTAATACGAGCCTACGAGACCCTAAACATGCTTTAAAAATGGTTCGGGACTAAACCGACAACTCAAGAAATCTTTGAAACACTTAGAAAAGTTTTGTAAAATACAGGGGACACATGCCCATGTGGCTGGGCCATGTGTCTCACACAGCCAAAGACACGCCCGTGTTACAGGCTGTGTGGACATTCGAAATGGGATCACATGGTTGTGTCCCAGCCTGTGTCTGACCCTGTGTAAATCTCTGACTTGGGTCAGACAGCCAACACACATGCTCGTGTGATTAGCCCAAAATGGCCACACATGCCTGTGTGTCAGGTCATGCCGACCCTATAGGGTATACTGACTTATGCCACACAGCCAAGTCACATGCCCGTGTGCTAAGCTGTGTGAAGCATACTGACTTGGTTTCATTTTCAACACCAGGGGACACACGGCCGTATAACTTGACCGTATGTCACACATGGCTGAGACACACGCCCGTGTCTTTGCCCGTGTGGGCAAAAATAAGCTATTTACCAAGCCATTTTGCCACCCAATTTGCATGTACCTACACCAAACTAAAATGGCACAATTCATGGCATAAAATAGGCATTCAGTCAACCTCAATCAAGCATATTTCATACAATTTCAATACCAAAGCTCATAATCTCAAATCATCAATATGGTCATTTTCAAACATGCATTATTTTACCTAAATTCACCAACATACCAAATTCAAAACTCAACCATTTGCTGCCTAAGCTAATAATCCACAATGCAACCATTCAACAAGCAACTATAAGCCACATCACAAAAGGGTATTAGTACTCATATAATCACTTCACCAATTAAACCAAATATAGGTCAACTTACATGGCTTTACACAAAACCAAACCATACATCATTTACAAGCCAATTCAAATGGCTAAATTCATTGCAAAACTATGTATCAAAATGACTGTAACATATATACATGCCATATACACAAAATACTTAAGTTCAGAAGTACCAAAGTGATAGATGGATAGTGTGACGAAGTCTCCGACAATCCTCAAATCTGAGCTAGTTCGATTTCACTATAAAACATGAAAAATAAACACAGTAAGCTATAAAGCTTAGTAAGCTCGTATGAAAAGAACTCAACTTGTCAAAGATATACAATTTAAACAATTTATCTTATAAATATACAACTCATGTCAATACACAAACCAATCACATTTTCAATCATAAAGTTAGATGTGAACTTCACAAATTTCTTCAATTCAAGCTTATACGATTCATGTACGTACTTGTACCTGTTGAACCATTTGAAATACTATCGGATACTAGGGAATCTCGTACCCTAAGTGCCACATATATATAGCCGAAGCTATCCCAATCTCATATCACATATAATTCTCACTCTTAAGCTGTCAACAGGTCTACTCACACAAGTTGACGGTCATGACGAAGCTACATGGTGCTGCTCACACAAGCTGACGAGAATCCGCAACACATGCCGAATAACTCAGCCACTGATAGGACGTATGGACCATCACCCAAACACAATAATAACCCTAATGACATGTCATTTGTATCCAAGTCTATTCCTAAGGTTCAACCGAGATTTCTCACTAGCAGAATCATCATTAAGTATATCCGCATTGTCGTATTCTCAATTTATGAAATATCAAAATATATAAAAACACAAATATAAGAAATCTTATTACATACGAACTTACCTCGGATGCAAAAACGGTGAAACGAGTCGATTAATCCAAGACCTTGTTCTTTCCCCGATCTAAGTCTATATTTCACTTTTCTTGATCTATATAATATCAAATTTAGCTTATTTAATAACCTCTATATTCAATTTAGTCCAAAATACACTTTAGAGCCACTTTACACTTTTGCCCCTAATATTTCACATTTTTACAATTTAGTCCTTATTTCATAAAATCATAAATTCATGTAGTTCAACCAAAACCCATGCTAGCCAAATTTCAATTAGGTCCCTAGAAGTCCATAATTTTCATTTATTTCACAATTTAACCCCAAAATTTCACATTTCACAATTTAATATCTAATTGGACATTTTACTAAAAATCACTTAACATATGTTGTTTATCTAACAACAAGCTTGCATTTTCTACCATTAAACATCAAAATACATCAAAATTCATCAATGGAAAACCCTAAACCTTTAACAATTATGGAAATTAGTCCCTGGGCTAGCTAGATTAAGCTACAACGATCTTAAAAACATAAAAATCATTAAAAATGAGAAAAATTCACTTACCAGTTTAGCCTCAAAGTGATCGAACCCTAAATGCTTAAAAATGGCTTTCTTCTTTTTAGTATTCGGTTGAATATGAAGAAACAAAAAGATGATGACTTATTCTATGTTATTTTTACTTAAGTTTATTTTACAAATTACTATTTTAACCATTAATCAAAACATCATAAATCATCTAACTTATGTCCATAATTGTCCACTCATGCTATTAGTGGTCTAATTACCACATAAGGACCTTAAATTTAAGATTCCATAGCTATTAGAACATAACTTTTACACTTTACGCGATTTAGTCCTTTTATCAAATTAAACACCCAAATGATAAAATTTCTTAACGAAGCTTTCACACAACTATTCTATCATACTATAAACATTAGAATAATAATAAAATAATTATTTCCACTTCAAATTTGTGGCCCTGAAACCGCTATTCTGATTTGACTAAAAACGGGTTGTTATATTGTATGATAAGTAAATTTTAGTATATGATATATCTATTATTTTGGTTTATGTCTGATCATGAGGTGGGACATATATTATGTGGAGGAAGTGTTCTATGTGAGGTGATATCTTGCCATTATATCGGCAGCACTATTGCGTTTATTCTGAAAAGTGTCATAAGGACACTAAGTGGTGTGTAGGACTAGGTGGGTGTTTTATACTGTAACACCCTTAACCCGTATCCATCGTCAGAACAGGGTTACAGAGCATTACTGGAGTTTTCAAATCAAACGAATATAAATTTCAAACATTACAAATCATATCAATAATCATATTAAAACCAATCTAAAGCATACATCATGTTCCTTATACGAGCCCTCGAGGCGCTAGAAACACATTAGAACAAGTCGGGACTAAATCAAAAACTTAGAGAATTTTTCAAAAAATAGTGAGAATTTTCAACACTGTAGGGATCACACGGCCGTGTGATTCACACAGCCAAGAGACACACCCGTGTCTCAGGTCGTGTGGGAATTCAAATTAGGGATAAACGGCCATGTCCTAGCCCGTGTCCATGCCCATGAACTCATAGACTTGTGTGACAGCCCTAAATTGACCCTAGTCAGAAAGTGGTTTCGGGACCACTAAACCGAGTCATAAAAAAATAATTAACTGTCCTAGTTGATGCTCATTATATGTACTTATGCATGTGTGAAAATTTCATGTTTGAATTTTGTTAATTATAAGTGAATTTTAGTAAATAGGACTTATGTGAGAAAATTTAGAAATGTGCTAGGCAAATGTAAAGTGGCCTATTAATGCATGTTATAGAAATGGTGGGTTTGTATGTCAAATTGCCCAATATTTGAGCTAGTGGCCGGCCATGCTATGAGTGGAAACATGTCACAAACATGTTATGTTAGTGATGTATGTTAGGAACAATAAAATAAAGAGTATGGGTAATAAAGAAATGGAAAAAGGAAAGAATGTGTGTGATTGTTCCTTCCCCTCCCCATTGCCGTGAATGTAAGAAAGAAAACAAAAAAAAAAGTGTCCATCTTTTTTTCATTTCTCTTGGCCGAATGTTCTAAGGAAGAAAGAAAACAAGTTGTGTTCTTTGGTTCTTCTTGGCCGAATTGAAAGGAAGAAGAAGGGAGTGAAGCAATCGGTCATCTTAGGTCACTATTAAGGTAAGGAAGTTTGTACTAGCTCTTGAAATTTTAGTTGATATTGAGTGAGTTATCAAGTGATTTTTGTAAACCATGTTGAAATTTTGATTTTGGGGGTGAGTATGGTTTTCGGCTATAAAAGATTAATAAGGGTGATGGTTGTGTTTCATGCTAAACTTAGATGAATAATGGTAGTTTGCTTACATCTTGATATCTATGAGTTCCTTTCTTGGTTCTACCATAGACCCACAAAGTATATGTTTATTTGGTGTTGTTGGAGGTTTATGATAGAAGCTAATGAGTGAGAGTTTGATAGGTACTATGAGGTTAAACTTCATGAGATTGTAAGCTTGTAAGTTGGATGATGAAATTCATGCTTTGTGAAGGTAAATGGTGTAGAAGGACCATTTGGCCATGAAAAAAAAAAGAAAATTTATGATGAATTAAGTTGGAAGCTATTATAATGTACTTGTGCATTCGGGTATGGGATGAAAATATATGAGATGGTTATAATCAGCCTTGTGATTCGGCTCTTGCATATATATATTTGCACATGATGTATTGGTATGATATATATATATCATCTCAAGGTATATGTTTATATATGGTGGTGTTTTAGTTATGGAGTAAATGATGGATGCGTATTGAGTTATAATATGTAATGCATTAGTTAGTAAAATGTATGTCATTTATATGTGGTACTAAGTATATAATTGGCCTCAACGTAGACATGCATATTCGGCCACATGAGATGGATTGGCGTTGCATGTATTCGGTTAGAGGCAAGCATATTGATGCTTTTATCTTGGCTTAGACAATCGGCTAAAAGGAAGTGTGGGATAATATGTCGAGTTGATTCATGATTTCATATGTATGTGACTTTAATGTCTAATGAATATATATGGGCTAAGTACCTTGAGTTCCTCTTTTCGATGCTCAAATGATTAAATCAATTTATTTGTTAAATTAAGCTCAAGAGCAAAGGGGAACTTGATCCGATAAAGGGAAGGAAAAAGTGGTCAAATAGCCATCGAAATCGTTCGACGACATCCGAGGTAAGTTTTTGAGTAATAGAACTTAGATTATGATTTGATTAGATCATGTTTTAAGCAAATCAAAATCATGCTCTTTGTATGTGGCTATTGAGCCGAAATTGCAAGTGTGATAAGTGTCTTGTGTTTGAGCTTTGGTAATGAAAATGAAATACGGATGTGTCATGATTTATTGATATATGTGCTTGGTTATTCGAATGATATCCGGGCTAAGTCCCGAAGGCTTTTGTGCTAAGTGACTATATCCGGACTAAGATCCAAAGGCATTTGTGCGAGTTACTAATTCCGGGCTAAGCCCGAAGGCATTGGAGCGAGTTACTAAATCCGGGTTAAGTCCCGAAGGCATTTGCGCGAGTTACTATAACCGGGCTATGTCCCGAAGGCATTTGAGCGAGTAGCTATATCCGGTTAAATTTTGAAGGTATGTGATTCGGGAATGAGCGATCTTGCTGTAAAAATTTCAGTTAATACGCTTGTAAAATCCCAACAATGAGGTATGTTTCATATGTGCATTGGAATAGTTGATTCCCTTCGAATAATATTCGCTTAGTCGAGTAATGAGCTTCCGGTATTTGGCTAAGATAATCCCTTATATATGAATATAGGGGTTGGAATGTGAAGTAGGAATGATTTGAGAATATGTATATATGGAATTATCCGTTTAGTTATATGAATGCTATACTTCAGTTGTGCTTAAATTCTTTGCTCAAAACTTACTAAGCATTTAATGCTTACTCCGTTTATTTGATTCTCTGTTTTATAGATTTTGGTTTGTCAGCTATCGGACTCGGGAATTTTGAAGTTAAAGTCGCCCACACTATCAAAGCTCCTTTTGGTATACTTTTGGTTGAACTTTGAAATGGCATGTATAGGACTACCCTTTTTGTTATTAGTCATGTACCCTTCGGTTTTGTGTAAATTTGGATAGCCATGCGAAAATGGCTTAAATATACTTTGATCATAGCATTATAATCGTTTTGTATGTTGTCCGTTGAGAGGTATCGAAATGTTGGTAACGGTTAGCCATGGGAATGGTTATTCATGATCACTTTAGGTATATGTATGACAAACTCTAGTTGATCCATGGAGGATCATGGAATAGGTAAAGTTTACCTTAAAAATAGATGCTGGCAGCAACAGTGATGTGGATGTGAAAATCACTAAAAATAGTAGGAATGGAATTAAATAGTGAATAAATTATGTAATCGAACCTTGATGAATCTATTTTCATAGAAGAGTAACGAAAAGTTCATATAAACAGTATATTATCAGATGTTAAAGTTTTCGTGAGACAGGGCCAGAACAGTTTCTGGATTCCCTAATCTGAATTTGGAAATTCATTATAAATTAACCAGAGGCATTTAGAAGTCATGCCATATATGTATAAATTTATTTTTGAGTCTAGTTTCTATAGAAACAAACGGCATCAATATTGAAGCTCTGTACAGGGAGATATCCAAGTCGTAATGCATGAAGGTCAGTGTAGTTGCACCCTGTAACAGGGGAGACTTTAACTAATAAACTGTACTAATTGGCCTGACCAAAAATTCTAGAAAAAAATCTGTAGATGGACATATGAGTCTAGTTTCATAAAAAAATTACGAAACTGATTTTCGAGTTTTGAAACTCAAGATATGATTTTTAAGGTGACAGTGATGCAGTTAGCCAACTGCCTGGAAATTTTTAAAATGGACTGTGAAAGTATATGTATTAAGTCGGTTAGCACCTCGTGTTCGACTCCGGCAACGGTCTCGGATACGGGGTGTTACAACTTGGGTCACACGGCCAAGCAACACGGCCAAGTCAGAGAGTTGTACGGGTAAGGACACGAGCTGAGACACAATCGTGTACCTCACATCGAATGCCCACACGGCCTGAGACATGGACATGTCACTTGGTTGTGTGAGCCACACAGGCATGTGACCCTTGTATTAAAGAAAATTTTTTAAATTTCATGAAAAATTCCCTAAGATCCCGATTTAGTCCCGACTTGATTCTAATGTTTAAACTGGGCCTTGAGTGTTCATTCAAGGGACAGTATGATTATTTTCAGATATGATTAGTAAATGATATGAATTATCTATATTTTTTATGTAAACTCCAGTAATGCTTTGAAACTCTTTCCGGTGGCGGTTATGGGTTAAGGGTGTTACATTTATTAGTATCAGAGCTATGGTTTTGTCGATTCTCGGACTAACATAGCAAGTATGAGTTTAGCTATACATGCCATTATGTAATTTTTGATAGTGTGATATATCTTCACCATTTTTAAATGTGTTTTTTCATCCAACCAAGCTAGAGCTGAATATGAGGAAGTTGAGAGCATTGCTCAAGCTTCCGTTCAACGAGCTGTGTCTAGTAGTAGTGGAAGACCCTATCTGAGGGCCGAGGTGAGGAGGAAAAAGAAGCCTTGTTTCAACTGATGAACGATGGTTCACTGTATATTTTAGGACAAATCCTGCTGTACAACAACCTCCCCCACTTGCTTCTCAACCAGTTCCAGATATGCCACAGGGTGTTGAACATGTTAGAATCAGTAAGCCTCTAGTGGATAAAATTCGTAAGTATGGGGTAGAGGAATTTAGGGCTACTGCCGATGATGATCTAAAGAGAGCTGAGTTTTAGTTGGAAAATACCATCAGGGTTTTAGTTGAATTATCATGTACATTGGTTGAATGTTTTAAATGTACAGTTTCTTTATTAAAAGACACAACCTACCATTGGTGGAATACTTTGACTATTGTTGTACCAAGAGAAAATGTTACTTGGAAATTCTGTCAGACAAAATTCAGAAAGAAGTACATTAGTTAGAGATTTCTAGATCAGAAAAAGAAAGAATTTTTAGAGCTCAAACAGGGAAACATGACGTATCTGAATATGAGTGAGAGTTTGTTCAGTTGAGCAAGTATGCCAGAGAATGGGTTCCAGTCGAGGCTGGTATGTGTAAACATTTTGAAAAGGGCTTAAATGAAGATATCAAGTTGTTGATTGGAATTCAAAAATTAAGGAAATTTGTTGTATTGGCTGATCGAGAACACAAAGCCAAGGAATTAAGTAAGGAAAAGAAGCAAGCAGAGAAAGAAGCTCAGATTTCTGGTAAGAGATTTATGGGCAAGTCACAATCATCTACTGCATCAATGCGTTTTCTGGAAAAGAACGAGGTTCCCAACGCTCTAATACGAGATCTCCGTCTCCATCCGTTACAAGTGTAGGGAGTGTTGGATGTCTTAAACCAAGATGCAAAGATTGCAATAAATTAAATTTCAGTGAATACTACATAAGAAGTGAAGCTTGTTTTAGATGTGGTTCTTTTTACCACTATCTTAGAGACTGCCCAGAAAAGCCTATAAAAGATGTTGTTTAGACCTCTAGGCCAAGTAATCCTGTCTTGAGAGGCAAACCACCTCGACAACCCAGCAATGTTAATGGTAACTGAGGTGTGACAAAAGATTCAATAGACAAATCTGAAGCCACAGCATCGGTAAGGACATATGCTATACATGCAAGAGAGGATGCTTCTGCACCTGGTGTTATTACTTAGACTTTTTCTCTTCTTGACACTGATATTATTGTTTTAATTGATCCTGGTTCAACACATTCATACAGATGCACGAATTTAGTGTCTATTAGAAATTTACCTGTTGAATTCACTAAATTTGTGGTTAAAGTTTCAAACCCCCTAGGCTAGTATGTTGTGGTTGATAAAGTTTGTAAAAACTATCCGTTGATGGTAAAGGGTTATTATTTCTTGGCTGATTTGATGCTACTTCCCTTTGATGAATTTGATGTAATTTTGGGAATGGATTGGTTAACCCAACATGATGTAGTGGTGAATTGTAAACAAAAATACATTGTGTTGAAATGTTAGAATGGTGAATTACTGCATGTTGAATTTGATACTGGATGGGTTATCTAGTGTGATTTTAGCTATATCGGCACAGAAATATATCAGAAAGGGATATGATGATTATCTTGCATATGTGCTAGATACCAAAGTATCTGAGTAAAAAATTCAATCAGTGCTTGTTGTTTGTGAATTTCTGATGCATTTTTGGAAGAATTACTTAGGTTACCACTAGTTAGAGAAGTGGAGTCCTCTATAGACCTTGTTCTGGGGACACAACCGATATGCATAGCACCCTACAAAATGGCTCCTACCAAATTGAAAAAGTTAAAGTACAGTTGGAAGAATTGACTAACAGAGGCTTTGCTCGACCTAGTTTTTCACCTTGGGGTGCACCAGTTCTGTTTGTAAAGAAGAAAGATGGATCATTGAGACTGTGTATTGATTACAAACAATTGAATAAAGTCACAATAAAGAATAAGTATCCATTGCCTCGTATTGATCACCTATTTGACCAGTTGAAAGGTGCCACTGTTTTTTCAAAGGTTGATCTCCGTTTTGGCTATTATCAGCTATGGGTGAAAGAATAAGATGTTTCAAAGACAACTTTCAGAACCAAGTACGGACATTATGAGTTTCTTGTAATGCTATTTGGTTTGACAAATGCACCTACGATATTTATGGATTTGATGAACAAAATCTTCATATCATATTTAGACAGGTTTGTGGTGGTATTTATTGATGATATTTTGGTATATTCTCGAGATGAAAATGAGTATGCTGAACATTTGAGGATAGTGTTGCAAACTCTGCGTGATAAGCAATTGTATGCCAAATTAGTAAATGTGAATTTTGGCTACGGGAATTTAGTTTCCTTGGACATATAGTATCTGCAGAAGATATCCAAATGGATTCAAATAAAATTTCAGCCATTGTTAATTGGAAGACACCAAAGAACGTGTTTGAAGTTAGAAGTTTTATGGGATTGGCTAGATATTATCGAAGGTTTGTAAAAGGATTTTCAATGATAGCTTCTCCGATGACTTGTTTGTTGCAAAAAGAGGTGAAATTCGAGTGGACTGATAAATGTCAGCAGAGCTTTGACAGATTGAAAACTTTGTTGATAGAAGTACCTATGCTAATTCAGCCTGAATCAGGTAAAGAATTTGTAATTTACAGTGGTGCACCGTTGAATGGTTTAGGTTGTGTATTGATGCAAGAACACAAAGTAATTGCCTATGCTTCTAGATAGTTAAAACCACATAAGAAGAACTACCCAATACATGATCTAAAATTGACAGCCATTGTCTTTACACTAAAAATCTGGTGACATTATCTGTTTGGTGAAAAATGTCACATTTTTAATGATCATAAGAGCTTGAAGTATCTAATGTCATAGAAAGACTTGAACTTAAGATAGCGTATATGGCTTTAGTTATTAAAAGATTATGATCTGGTTATTGACTATCATCAAGCTAATGTGGTTGCAGATGCTTTGAGTAGAAAATCCCTATTTGCTTTGTGAGTGATGAACACCCGATTGTCTTTATCTGATGATGGTTCAGTTCTAGCTGAGTTAAAAGCTAGACCCACATTTCTACAATAGATCTGTGAAACTCAGAAGGGTTATGAAAAATTACAAGCTAAACGAAAATAGTGTGAGTTGAATCTTGGTTCATAATTTCAGATTGGGTCTCATGATTGTCTGTTATTCAAAGACAGAATATTTGTATCGAAGAACTCAAAACTGGTACAGAAGATTTTACTTGAAGTTCATAATAGTAATATGTCTATTCATCCTAGTAGTAATAAAATGTACAATGATCTGAAAAAGATGTACTAGTGGCTAGGAATGAAATGTGATATTTCTGAATTTGTATCTAAATGATTAATATGTCAGCAAGTAAAAGATGAACACCAGCTGCCTTCGGGATTATTACAGCCAGCTACAATACCAGAATGGAAATGGGAAAGAATTACCATGGATTTTGTATTAGGGTTACCCCTGTCTCCGAAAAAGAAAGATGTCATTTGTGTAATCATTGATTGGTTAACAAAGTCTGCACACTTTATTTCAGTAGGCATGGACCTTTCCTTGGATAGATTCGCTGAATTATATGTTTCTAAGATTGTTAGATTGCATGGAGTGCCTGTCTCCATTATTTCGGATAGAGATCCTCGGTTTACATCTTAATTTTGGAATAAGTTGCAAGAAGCATTGCGTACTCATTTACATTTTGGTACCGCATTCCATCCTCAAACTGATGGACAGCCCAAACATGTTATATAGATTTTAGAAGATATGCTTTGGTGTTGTATTTTGGAATTTGAAGGTAACTGGGAAAAGTATTTGCCTTTGGTTGAATTTGCATACAATAATAGTTATCAGTCTAGTATTAAAATGGCATCGTATGAAGCTCTGTATGGTCATAAATGTATAACTCCATTGTATTGGATAAAGCTTAACGAGAAAAAGATACACAAAGTTGACTTGATCCATGAAACGAAAGAAAAGGTAAAGGTGATTCGAGATAGTTTGAAAGCGGCCTCTAATCGTCAAAAGTCTTATACCGATCTTAAATGAAAAGAAATAGAATTTCAGGTCGGTGACGAGGTGTAACCCCCTTAACACATATCCGTCACCAGAATAGGGTTACGGAGCATTATAGGAGTAATATCATAAACAATCATACAATTCAAACTAAAATTCTCATACTAATTAAAAATCATTCAAATTCAATCATATAGTCCCTAACACGAACCTTCGAGGCCCAAAACGAGCATTAGAAGTGGTTCGGGACTAAATCGAATACTTACTAATTTTTAAAAAAAAACATAGAAAATTTTCACCTGCTGGGGACACACACCCGTGTGGACAGGCCATGTGTTTCACATGGCCAAGAGACACGCCTGTGTCATAGGCCGTATGGACATTCGAAATCGGACCAGATGGCCGTGTCTTAGTCCGTTTCTGACCTTGTGTAACTCTCTGACTTGGGTCACACGGTTAACCACACGCCCGTGTGACTAGCCCGTATACCCTTCGAAATGGCCTGACACACCCGTGTGCCAGGCTATGTGAAAACTGGAGGGTATACTGACTTGTACCACATGGCCAGGCCACACGCCCATGTGCTAGGCCGTTTGAAGCTACTGACTTGATTTCTAAATAAGTGCCAGGGGACACACGGCTGTGCCACCTGACCGTGTGTCACACACGACTGAAACACATGCCCATGTCTCTACCCATGTGAACAAAAATAGGCTATTTTTCAAGCCATTTTTCTTACCCAAATTTGCGTCAACCTAAACATATCAAATGGCATATGACTATATCATTATTAGGCACTTAAACCATTCACAACCAAGTCCAAATCAATCTATACCAATACCAACAATAACAATGTTCATAAATTCACAATTAGGCATTCAAAATCATACCAATATGACTCCCAACAATCACCTAAATGATCAAACTTACTTAGTAGACTTCGTGCCTAAATCAACATGTATGCCATATCTCAAAATTCAACCATTTGCTACTCAAAATACAAATACACAATTAAGGCCTTCACATAGCAATTATAAACCACATATCAAAGGGCCATTTACACATATTTACATATCCAAACATATTTCATGACAATCCAAATACACACAAGATGAGAATAACTACATATATACATACATATTGTAACACCCCAAACTTGACCCAGACGTTATGGCAAGATCTGACGTGTCACATGGACTTACGACTTAGTATGCATTTGTTGATTTAAGTGATTGGGGTGGTCTTTGTAAAAACAGCGGTTGAATGAAAAGCCAGTTTATCAATCTTTAGGCTATCCATTTGTTGTGCTTGTTGAGTCTTCGAAACGTTCATTAATTTTGAAAACCCGTGTAGCCTAACACTAGTAGTTTCAACATAGTATAAATATAATCAGAAAATAAAACCATTGCGAAAAAAGAATTTAATTAGCAGCCTTATTACAACTTAAAACCCAAAATTAAATCAGAATATAAAAATAATAAAAATAAACTAACTTAGAAAAACCAACTTTGCAGATGATGTGGCCACTCCGAATCCCTCACAGCTCCAAGCCCACTATGGTTGGGGATTTCCTGCAGAGATGAAAATAAAGGGTGAGTTCGGTAAACTCAGTGTGTAACATTACCCAACCATAGCCCAAAACAGATCAAACCTCAGAGTCAGACTTATCTGGGCCTTGGCCCAGTACAGAAATTAGAATGAAACCCATAAGCCCATAGCAGATACAGAACAAATAAATCATGAATGTAGAAATCCTAACCCATAGCCATCCATAACACCCCCGTACCAGCCTTACACCATGTGGGGAGACTACTTGACCCACCCAACTGCTACACACCACAGAAATTGCAGTGAGGCTGCCAGATATTGTAACGAAGTCATCAAATACAGATATTGCGACTAGGCCACCAGACCAGATATATGTTTGTGGCGAAGCCACCAGATTGCAGCGAGGCTGCCAGGTATTGTGACGAAGTCACCAGAACAGATATATGTGGTGAGGCCACCAGATTGCAGCGAGGCTGCCAGAACGCTTCCTCCATCAATATAAACCCATGTCCCATGCAACAGAAATAATATGTCATGGCATACGTATACAGAAACAGAACATCATGCTTTTCAGAAAAAAATAACCATAGGGGTAAAATTGTAATTTTGCATGCATAAGGATATTTCAGTAATTATTACCTATTGCTAAGGTTTCATGCTCATTCTAATGTTTACCAAGTAATCAGAAGTACTTACCTCGTCTTTTTACCAAAGTGGGCCCGTTGGCCCATTAGCCCTTTTCGGCCTATTAAGCCCAAAAATACCGTTGTGCACGAAAATGCACACTCTGCATTCTAATCATCCAAATGCACCATATTCATTAAAAACTGTCTCACGAGCGCTCGCACGCTCGCGAGTTCACAAAATACCAATATTTTGGTATTTCAGCTTTTACCGATTTAGTCTAAGGGAGGGTGTCGTTTACACACCTGATTGATGACGATTGATGATGATATCTCCCATGCGATAATCCTGTTAGGAGACTGCAGTTAATCAACACTCCAAACACTCTTAGCTGATGCCCAACCCAAATGAGCACGTCACAAAGCGTAAGGGATCAGCCCAGAAGGGTATGCCTACTCTCCTCATGGTTTGCTCTATTTAAAGCCAGCTCTCCATCTACTCTTATGTTAGCTTCCCGATGTGGGATCCCTCTATCACCAGAGTTTAAAACCAACACCAACTCTTGCCGTCCCAGCATAGCAAAATAATCAACCTTTGCATGCCAAGGGATTCGAACCAAAGTCCTCTCACATGCCAACTCACGCCACCACCACTAGGCCATCAACTCATTTGTGTCATAAATCCAACACATTAAACTTTAAAGCGCACCTACTTGCTTCCAGATTTATTGAAAAGAAGAACCAAAATATATTGCAAGAGCCAAGACTTGAACCTTGGACCCCTTGCTTCTTCTATCGCGTCACTTCCTTGTCCCCTAAGTGGCGCTACCTTGCCACTACACCACACTCCTTTTTGTGTCATCTTTTACCCCTTTACTCTTAAAAGCCCAAACACCAATTGCATCATCTATTCATAAAATTAAAATTCCGAAGACTACCACGGATTTAACTTAAGTTTGGGCCTTCCAAAGGCCCACTAACCTACTAAAATATATATTTTAACCAACCAGAACACACACACAAATTTTTTAAAAAATCACAAAAACACAGAAAACCCAAAAATTGGGGCGTTACAACTCTACCCTCAAAGAAATTTCGACCTCGAAATTTTACCTGAATCAAACAGATGAGGATATTGTTGACGCATCGCAACTTCTGGCTCCCAAGTAGCTTCCTCTCTGCCATGATTACACCACAGCACCTTTACTAGCGGAACTGATTTCCTCCTCAAAATCTTAACATCTCGATCCAAAATCTGCACAAGTTCTTCCTCCAAAGTCAAGTCTATTTGGACCTCGATCTCTGCAACCAACACAACATGAGTAGGGTCAGAACGATACCGCCTTAACATGGAGACGTGAAAGCCATCATGAATCCTATCCAACTCTGGAGGTAGCTCCAACTGATAAGCCACTGGACCCACTCGTTTAAGAATCCGATAAGGCCCAATGAACCGCAGACTTAACTTGCCTTTCCTCCCAAACCTTAATATTTTCTTCCAAGATGAAACCTTCAAGAAAACCATATCACCCACAGAGTACTCAATTTCCTAGCGCTTCAAATCTGCATATGACTTCTGTCTATCAGATGCTTCCTTCAACCGGTCTCTAATTAACTTGACCTTATCCTCAGTATCTGCCACCAACTCAGGTCCAAAAACCTGTCGTTCACCCAACTCCGTCCAACAACTAGGTGTACGACATCTCCGCCCATACAGTGCCTCACAAGGAGCCATTCGAATACTTGCCTGATAACTGTTGTTGTATGCAAACTCTGCCAACGGTAAGTAATCCTCCCAACTGCCTCGAAAGTCGATAACATATCCCCTCAACATGTCTTTTAGAATCTGAATAACCCTTTCCGACTGACCATCAGTCTGAGGATGAAAGGCTGTACTAAAGTTCAACCGCGTACCCAACACCTCATGCAACTTTTTCCAAAACCAATATGTGAATCTAGGATCTCGATTAGAAATAATCGACACTGGCACTCCGTGAAGTTGCACTATTTCCACCACATACAATTTGGCTAACTTCTGAAGTGAATAATCAGTGCGGACAGGTATGAAATGAGCAGATTTGGTCAACCTATCCACAATTACCCAAACTGAGTCCTTCTTCGATGGTGTCAAGGGTAACCCACTCACAAAATCCATGGTTACCCTCTCCCATTTCCAAAGTGGTACTTTCACTGGCTGCAAAAGTTCGGAAGGTAATTGATGTTCAACTTTCACTTGCTAACAAGTCAGACATTTTTCCACAACTTCCGTTACCTCTCGCTTCAATCCAAGCCACTAATACAACTCCTTTAAGTCGTGATACATTTTACTCCCTCTAGGATGCATAGCACACAGAACTCTATGAGCTTCTTTCAAAACTGTTTGCCTAAGTCAGAGTCCTTCGGAATACAAACTCTACCTTGTTAACACAGAACTCCCTTACTGTACAGTTCGAACTCAGAAGTATCCCCATTCTTAGCCTGCCGAAATTGAGAAACCAGGGACTCATCCCTCGATTGTTTTTCCTTAATCTCATCCACCCAGGTCGGCCTAACCTGCAGTTCTGCTAACAGACTATCGTCGTCATACAGACTCAAACGAGAAAAAATGGCTCTCAGATCAGATACAGTTCTACGACTTAGGGCATTAGCCACCACATTAGCTTTGCCTGGGTGATGCTCAATCGCACAGTCATAATCGTTAAGTAACTCTATCCATCTCTGCTACCTAAGGTTCAGCTCCTTCTGAGTCAGCAATCACTTAAGGCTCTTATGATCTGTGTATATAATACACCTTTCTCCGTACAGTTAATGTCTCCAAATCTTAAGCGCAAAGATTACCGCTGCCAACTCCAGATCATGAGTAGGATAGTTAACTTCATGTGGTTTAACCTGCCGCGATGCATAAGCAACCACTTTACCCCCTTGCATCAGCACACAGCCCAACCCTACATGTGATGCATCACTGCATACAGTAAAATCTTTTCCAAACTCCGGCTGAATCAGTACAGGTGCCTCAGTCAGAACTTTCTTCAGCTTCTCAAAAGATTCCTGTTGTTTCTCAGTCCAAACAAATGGTACTCCCTTCCTTATAAGCTTTGTCAAAGGTGCTGCCATCATAGAAAATCCTTCCACAAACCTTCTATAGTACCCAGCTAAACCCAGAAAACTTCAAATTTCTGACACTGACCTCGGTGGCTTCCATTCCAGAATCGCTTCAATCTTTCGAGGGTCCACCTTGATCCCTTCAGCAGAGACAACATGCCCCAAGAAAGTTACCTCTCTCAACCAGAACTCACACTTACTGAATTTCGCATCAAGCTCATTCTCCCTCAACACTTGCAGCACAATACGAAGATGCTCATCATGCTTCTCCTCAGTTTCAGAATAAACCAGAATATCATCGATAAAGATGACCACGAATCGATCCAAGCATAGCTGGAACACTCGATTCATTAGATCCATAAATGCCGCAGGTGCGTTCGTCAATCCAAATGGCATAACTAAGAACTCATAGTGACTATACCGAGTTCTGAATGCCGTCTTGTGAATACCCACCTCCTTAACCCTTAACTGATGATACCCAGATCGAAGGTCAATCTTGGAAAATACTGAATCTCCTCTAAGTTGGTCAAATAAATCATCGATTCTCGGTAGTGGGTACTTGTTCTTAATCGTCAGTTTGTTCAACTACCGATAATCGATGCACATCCGAATTGACCCATCTTTCTTCTTTACGAACAGCACTGGTGCTCCCTACGGAGACACACTTGGTCTAATGAAGCCTCTATCCAATAACTCTTGAATTTGGGCTTTCTGCTCCACCAACTCCTTCGGTACCATCCTATAAGGTGCAATGGACACCAGTACCATTCCAGGCAACAAGTCGATTCCAAACTCAACCTCTCGGTTTAGGGGCAAACCCGGAAGCTCCTCTGGAAAAACATCTTAAAAATCCTTGACAGTTCTAACTTTATCCACTGTCAGATCCTCAGTTTTTGATTGGCTTACAAATGCCAAATAAGCCTCACATCCCTTTCGAATCCACTTCTCGGCTCTCAATGCCGACACCACATTAGACAGATAATCCCTACGCTCGCCTATCACCAAAACCACCTTATCCTTTATGGTCTTTAACATTATTCGCTTAGCAGCACAATCTAGAGTAGCCTTATGCTTAACAAGCCAATCCATTCCCAAAATGAGATCGAATTCTCCGAAAGGTAGCTCCATCAGATCTCCAAAGAAAACTTTTCCTTGAGTTTCTATAGGCACATCTCTATACAGTTTATCTACCCTAACTGAGTGAGCCAAAAGACTTAGTACAAATACCCCACTCACGGTCTCCTCAGAGCGCACACCCAGCGACCCAGATATAGCACATACAACATATGAATGGGTAGATCCAACATCTATTAATGCAGTGTATGGCATACTGGAAATCAGAAACGTACCAGTTATGACGTCAGGTGCATCACCCTCCTCTCAGCGACGAGCTGCATACAACAATGCCGACTGACGAGCCTCAATAAATCCAACACCCCTGCCAGGCGCTCCTCTTCCTCGACCATTTTCATTACCACCTCTGCCTTGCCCACGTCCTCTCGGAAACTGTGGTCCACCCCTCATTGGTTGAGTGACCCTCTGCTCTAAAACTTGAACCTGATCTGGTTCCTGGGGACAATCTTTAACCCTATGATCCATAGATTTGCATCAAAAACAAGCACCAGAACGTTTCCAACACTCGCCCATATACATCTTCCCACAATTCCTACAACCCTGCGGTCTAACAGCATTCATCGGTACTGCTCAAACTGGCTCCATTACCCTTGCTCTCCTAATATTCCTGTTCATACCACCTGAAAGTCCTGAATCTCTCCTAAAACTGTTCCAATCTTTCTCACGATTCTGTCTTTCTATATGCTTCACTTCCTTAGCTATCTTAGCTTTCTCCACTAAAGCAGCGAAGTTACGCTCCCTCTGCGGAGCAATCAGCACCTTAAGTTCATCTCTCAGACCATCCTCAAAGCGTACGCTACGCTCATACTCTGTAGTGACAATCCTAGAAGCATACTGGCTCAGTCTTAGAAACTCAGACTCATACTCAGCCACTGACTTACTCCATTGGACCAGGTTTAGAAATTCTTTCTAGCGAGCGTCCACGTAACTAGCCCCAACATACTTTTCTTTGAAGGCTTTCTTAAACAGCTCCCAAGTCACACTGTCAACAGGAGTTCCATCTCTCACCATGAGCCACCACTGATAAGCCTCATCCTTGAGTAATGATATGACTCCCTTCAGCTTCTGCTCCACAGAGTAGTCTAGATCATCCATAATCCGCTCTGTGGCTTCTAACCAATACTCAGCCACATTCGGAGCTACACCAAATACGCCCTTAAATATCTCTGGTCCATTGGCCCGGAGCCACTCAGAAATAGACCCTCAAATTTCGTTCCCCATACTTTCCCCAGCAACCCTTTCCAAAACTTAGAGCATTGCCTGGGACAGAGAATCGTCCCTGGCACCTCGATCATGAGACTCTACCTCCATTTTCGGTGATACCAGTGCATCTGCTACCGGCACATGTCTTCAAGATGAAGATTCAGCCTGAGCATTACGTCGGCCACGTCCACGACCTCTTTCACTAGCTGCTCGTGTACTCATTCGTACTATCTGATTAAGAATTTTATGAATCAGTTTAATATTTCAGTGTTTATTACAGATGTCTTATGAATAACAGTAATTCAGAGTTTGAGTTTGTTTCCTTTTACGGTAGCCTAGCTACAGTCTCAGTCTACTTATCAGAGTTTCTATAGTTCCAATGTTACCCTAACTAAAGTACCATGATAAGGTTTTGTACAAGCATATAACAAATATTTCAAAAACAATTAGAAAGACTCAAAAAACTTACAGACTTGAGCCGAAGATTCGGTGTGCCACCTTCTAAAAAAACTTAATTTTAGAAAACCGATTTTAATCTTTAAAATCATCTATTTGTAAAGAGAAAATATTGGAAACATTCTCGAAAACAATTTATAATCAAGTTCTAAAAAAATGATTTTCAAAAACCTTTATTCAATGTTTCTTTACAAACTCCCATTTTTAGACCCGTTCCACAGCCGAGTTGTTGCAACTTGGCTCTGATACCACTAAACATAACACCCCAAACCCGGCCCAAACGTTATGGCCAGATCTGACGTGTCACATGGACTTAAGACTTAGTATGCATTTGTTGGTTTAAGTGGTTGGGGTGGTCTTTGTAAAAACATCGGTTGAATGAAAAGTCGGTTTATCAAACTTTAGGCTATCCATTTGTTGTGCTTGTGGAGTCTTGGAAATGTTCATTAATTTTGAAAACCCGCGCAGCGTAACACTAGTAGTTTTGACATAGTATAAATATAATCAGAAAATAAAACCATTGCAGAAAAAAAATTTAAATAGCAGCCTTATTACAACTTAAAACCCAAAATTAAATCAGAATATAAAAATAATAAAAATAAACTAACTTAGAAAAACCAACTTTGCAGATGATGTGGCCACTCCGAATCCCTCACAGTTCCAAGCCCACTATGGTTGGGGATTTCCTACAGAGATGAAAATAAAGGGTGAGTTCGGTAAACTCAGTGTGTAACATAACCCAACCATAGCCCAAAACCGATCAAACCTCAGAGTCAGACTTATCTGGGCCTTGGCCCAGTACAGAAATTAGAATGAAACCCATAGGCCCATAGCAGATACAGAACAAATATATCATGAATGTAGAAATCCCAACCCAGAGCCATCCATAACACCCCCATACCAGCCTTACACCATGTGGGGAGACTACTCGACCCACTCAATCGCTACACACCACAGAAATTGCAGCGAGACTGCCAGATATTGTGACGAAGTCACCAGAACAGATATTGTGGCTAGGCCACCAGAACAGATATATGTATGTGGCGAAGCCACCAGATTGCAGCGAGGCTGCCAGGTATTGTTACGAAGTCACCAAAACAGATATATGTGGCGAGGCCACTAGATTGCAGCGAGGCTGCCAGAACGCTTCCTCCATCAATATAAACCCATGTCCCATGCAACAGAAATAATATGTCATGGCATACGTATACAGAAACAGAACATCACGCTTTTCAGAAAAAAATAACCCTAGGGGTAAAATTGTAATTTTGCATGCATAAGGGTATTTCAGTAATTATTACCTATTTCTAAGGTTTCATGCTCATTCTAATGTTTACCAAGTAATCAGAAGTACTTACCTCGTCTTTTTACCAAAGTGGGCCCGTTGGCCCGTTTTCAGCCCATTAAGCCCAAAAATACCGTTGTGCACGAAAATACACACTCTGCATTCTAATCATCCAAATACACCATATTCATTAACAACTGTCTCACGAGCGCTCGCACGCTCACGAGTTCACAAAATACCAACGTTTCGATATTTCGACTTTTACCGGTTCAATCTAAGGGAGGGTGTCGTTTACACACCTGGTTGATGACGATTGGTGGCGATACTCCCACGCGATAATCCTATTGGGAGACTCAGTTAATCCGTGCTCCAAACACTCTTAGCTGACGCCCAACCCAAACGAGCACGTCACAAAGCGAAAGGGATCAGCCCAGAAGGGTATGCCTCCTCTCCTCATGGTTTGCTCTATTTAAAGCCAGCTCTCCATCTACTCTTATGTTAGCTTCCCGATGTGGGATCCCTCCATCACCAGAGTTTAAAACCAACACCAACTCTTGCCATCTCAATATAGCAAAATAATCAACCTTTGCGTGCCAAGGGATTCGAACCAAAGTCCTCTCACATGCCAACTCACGCCACCACCACTAGGCCATCAACTCATTTGTGTCATAAATCCAACACATTAAACTTTAAAGCGCACCTACTTGGTTCCAAATTTATTGAAAAGAATAACCAAAATATATTGCAAGAGCCAAGACTTGAACCTTGGACCCCTTGCTTCCTCTATGGCGTCACTTCCTTGTCCCCTAAGTGGCACTACCTTGCCACTACACCACACACCTTTTTGTGTCATCTTTTACCCCTTTACTCTTAAAAGCCCAAACGCCAATTGCATCACCTGTTCATAAAATTAATGTTCCGAAGACTACCACGGATTTAACTTAAGTTTGGGCCTTACAAAGGCCCACTAACCTACTAAAATATATATTTTAACCAACCAGAACAGACACACAAATTTTTAAAAAAATCACAGAAACACAGAAAACCCGAAAATTGGGGCGTTACACATATACCAACATATGCCAAATCAAGTCATATTGCATGACTAATTACATAGCCAAAACATATAGGCTTTCATTAGCCAAAATAACCTATACATGTCATATAACCAAAAATACACAAGTTTAAAAGTACCAAAACAACGACTAGATAGTGTGATGAGATCTCTGATAACTTCCAATCCGAAAAGCTTCAAAATCACTATAAAACATGGAAAAGTAAACAGAGTATGTAACAACCCGTTTTTAGTAAAATCGAAACAGTGGTTTTGGGACCAAAAATTCAAAGTCAAAATAATTATTTTATTATTATTATAATTTTTACAGCATGACTTAATGATTGTGTGAAAGTTTCATTTAAAAAATTTATCATTTGGTTAGTCAATTTGATAAAAAAGACTAAATCGCGTAAAGTGCAAAAGTGATGTTTTAATAGTTAAAGATAGTAAAATGATATGGAATTTATGTATTTGAGGGATTTATGTAGCTATTATACCATTTTTTAATTAAATGGACAAAGGTTGACATGAGATTAAGTGCTTTGAATATTAATAGCTAAGGGTAAGTAAGTAATTTAGCAATTAAATTAAAAATAAGCAAAACCAAAGTCCAAATTTTGTTCATCTTTCTTTCTAATTGCTGAAATTAAAGAGGGAGAAACCATTTTAGGGTTTGAAGCATTCAGTCACTTTGGTGTTCAATTGTAAGTCCGTTTTTGTCCTTTTTTCAATGATTTCTATGTTTTTGATAGCGTTGCAACTAGGTCTAGCTAGCCTAGAGATTAAATTGCAAAACTGTTAAAGATTTTGAATGTTGCCATGTAAGCATGTATTTGAAGTTTCTTGATAGATTATGAATGCTTGTTGATAGATATACAAGTTTTGTTAAGTGATTTTTAATAAAAATGCAAATTATGAGCTAAATTGTGAAATGTGTAAATTTTGGTGGTTAAAATGTGAAATAAATGAAAATTTTGGGCTGCTATAAGCAAGATAAATATTTGGCTAGGCTTGGGTTGTGATGAAATTGAATGAATTTTGTTTTACAAGCCTAGGGACTAAATTGTAAAAATGTTGAAATATTAGGGGAAAAAGTGAAAATGTGCTTTAATGAGTGTTTTGGATCAAATTGAATAGAGAGATAATTAAATAAGCTGAATTTGATATTATAAATCAAGAAAAGAGAAATACGGATTTAGACCGGTGAAAGAACAATGTATTAGATTAGTTGACTTGTGTCGTCATTTTTACATTTGAGGTAAGTTCGTATGTAATAATCATGGTTATAATTATGCTTTAAATGCTTTGATATTGCATAAATTGCGTATACAAGACTACAGTCGTATTTGACGATGATTCGACTAATTATGTGCACTTAGTGTGCGAATTCGAGATAGTGTCGGCTATATATTTTTGCACTTAGTGTGTGAGATCGATATAGCTTCAGCTATATATATATATATTGGCACTTAGTGTGCAAGATTGATACAACTTCGGCTATTTACTTGGCACTAAGTGTGCGAGTTTCCTGAGTATCCAAAATATTCCGAATGGTTTAAGGATATGTCGAAAATGTGAATGAGTATGAGTTAAATACGGGAAGGTACAGGTATGTACACGAACCGAGTAATATAATGAAATGATGAAATATTGTGGAAATTACATCTAATTTGGTGAACGCAAATGTGGTAGGTTGGTGATTTATTATGAGATATGTTATGTTATGTTTTTGGCTTAATTTGAGTTTTTATGATGAGTTGATATAAATGCTATACAAACTTACTAAGCTATAAAGCTTACTTTGTGTATTTCCTTGTGTTTGCTAGTGAATTAAAAGCTAGCTCGGATTCGAGGATCGCCAGAGACTCCATCACATTATCAAACTATCACTTTGGTACTTTTGAGCTTATGTTTTGGTTATATGGCATGTATAGGGACTTTGGTTATTTTGGTATATTTGGTAATGTGTTGTGCCATTTGAAATGGCTTGTAAATACTTATGCTTTGGTTTGTATATATAGTCATGAGAGTTGGCTTATTTTGGTTGGGTTGAATATGTATATAAATGTATGTATGTAGCTTATGATATGAATTTGAGGTTGGTTTTGAAATGTTTATGGATAGTAGATATTGTGGTTGTCAAATGATAGAAATTTGAGATGATATATTCTTGTGAAATTGAGCATAAAGATGCATGTTTAGAAATACTTACATAGTTGAATTGTATAAGTGTAGTAATGCTTACATGTTTAGAAATGTTTAGAAATGCTTACATGTTTAGAAATGGTATATTATGGTATTGATATGTTTTTGTATTGGTCAGTGTTTGAAATGGTTTAACTAATGTATGATTGAGAGTAGTTGAATGCCTACATGTGCCATGTTTTGTGCTAATTGGGTTATTGTAGATATATGATAATTTGGGTGATATGATGATTTGGGTGGCAAAAATGGCTTGGTAAATAGCCTATTTTTGTTTCCACGGGCAGAGACACGAGCATGTGTCTCAGTCGTGTGTGACACACGGTTACATTACATGATTGTGTATCCCCTGGTGTTGAAATTAAAATCAAGTCAGTATGTTCCACATGGCTTCACACACGAGCGTGTGACTTGGCCATGTGCCATAAGTCAGTATACCCTACAGGTTTGGCATGGCCTAGCACACGGCCTAGCACACAGCCTGGTACACGAGCGTGTATGGCCACGTTTAGGGCACACAGCTAGTCGCATGGGCATGTGTGTTGGCCGTGTGGCCCAAGTCAAAGAGCTACACGAGGTCGGACATGGGTTGAGACACGGCCATGTGCTCCCATTTCAAATGTCCACACGGCTTGTGACACGAGCGTGTTTGTTGGCCGTGTGAGACGCATTGCCGTACCACACGGACTTGTGTCCTCTATTTTAAGAAAAAATTTCTAAGTGTTCTATGAGTTTTCAAAGTTATTGGTTTAGTCCCAAACCATTCCTAATGCATGTTTTGGGCCTCGTAGGCTCGTATTAGGGACATATTATTGTGATTGAATGATAATTGTATGAAATGTGAAAATGTATGCAAAGGGAATGTTTAATTGTTTTATAAGTCTAGTAATACTCCGTAACCGTATTCTAGCATTGAATAAGGGTGAGGGTGTTATAGAGTAAGCTATTAAGCTTAGTAAGCTCGTATGGCTAATAAGTATAACTTTCCAGTCATTCACATTATAAAGAAGTATAAGTAAACATAGGTAAGTTTCAATCAGTCCAAAGGTTAGCACATAATCACAACCATGTAAATCATGTATAAATACATCAACAATGAATTTCTTAACATAATTCACAAAATTACCTGAACTGGCTCGTATCATCCCTTATAAACTCGTATAATCATCTTTACCTGTTGAATCATTTGGAATACTATCGGATACTCAAGAATCTCGCACACTAAGTGCCAAAACATGGTCAAAACCATCTCAATCTCATATTTCATATCAATGCTCACTCTCGAGCTATCACTGGGTCTGCTCACACAAGCTGACAGTCAAGACATAGCTACATGGTGCTACTCACACAAGTTGACAAGTAACTGCAACACATGCCAGAAAACTCAGCCATCGGTAGAACGTACAGGACCAGCATCCCAAAAACACTGTAACCCCTAATGACATGTCATTTGTATCCTATCTATTCCTAAGGTTCAACCAGGATTTGTACATTTTTGATAACTCGCCAAGAATTTCTGTGGATCATATCATCTGAATTATAACAATTTAGCATTCAACATATATAATTTAATGCTTATTAAACATACGAACTTATCTTGATCACAAAAATGACGTAATAAAATCCACTAGGCCAAAACTTTATCTTTCCTTCGATATAGTTCCGTACGAGGCTTAACTTGATCTAAATAATCAAATTCAATCCATTTAGTATTCATTCTATTCAATTCAGCCCAAAATACTTTTTTTTGCAAATTTACACTTTTACCCTTACTATTTTAACTTCATTACAATTTAGTCCCTAACTCATAAAAAATGCAATATCATGCAATTTAATCCACACCCATGCTAGCCAAATTTCATACATGCTTATAGCAGCCCATATATTTCACATCTTCACACTTTTAGCACACAATTTATCACATTTCTCAATTTAATCCCTAATTTGCAATTTAATTCAAAATCACTTAACAAATGTTGTTTATCTAGCAACAACTATTCATTTTCTACCATTAAACTTCAAAACACATACACATTCATCAATGGTAAAACCCTAGACTTTTAACAATTTTGCAAATTAGTCCTTGGGCTAGCTAGGTTAAGCTACAACCACTCCAAAAACATAGAAATCATTAAAAATGAGACGGAAAATTATACCATGCAAGCTATGAGAGATGGTTGAATGAAAGAACCCTAAAAATGGCTTCTGTTCTTCAAATTTTTGGTTGAAGAAGAACATAGAAAGATGACCTTTGTTGTTTAATTAATTTACTAACATGTATTTATTAATTTACTAAAATAAGCTTAACATATAACCTTTATAATTTCATTTTAATGGTAAGAAAAGTCCACTCATAATAAAAATCGTATAATTACCACATAAATCTCTTAACTATTTAATTTCATCGCCATTTAGTACCTTTAATTTATAGAACTCTAATTTTGCACCTTTTTAGATTTAGTCCTTTTAACTGAAGTAAGCATGCAAACGTCAAAATTTCATAACAAATTTTTTATATCTCACTACTAACATGTTGTATACATTAAAATAATAATAAAATAAATATTTTGACCTTGAACTTGTGGTCTCGAAACCACTATTCTGATTTGACTGAAAACGGGTTGTTACACAAGGTATTGTTGAAAGTATCACCATGGAAGAAAGTTCTCCAGTTTGGCCGTAGAGGAAAACTGAGTCCACGGTTCATCAGGCCGCATGAAATCATAGAAAGAATCTGACCTATTGCATACCGATTAGCATTACCACCAGAGCTTGATAAAGTTCACAATGTTATCCATGTGTCAATGTTATGATGGTATCGATCAGATCCTTCACATATTATTTCTCCGATAGAAGTTGAGATTCAGCTTGATATGACTTACAGTAAGGAACTGATCAAAATCCTGGCACGTGAAACAAAAGAATTAAGAAATAAAAAGGTTGCATTAGTGAAAGTTCTCTAGCAACGACATGGTATCGATGAAGCTACCTGGGAACTGGAGGATACCATGAGAAAACAATACATGAATCTTTTTACTGGTAAGATTATCGAGGATGAAAATTCTTAAAGGAGGAGAGTTGTAACAACTCATGTTCAGTGAAATTGGAACAGTGGTTTCGAAACCACAAATTTGAACTGGAAAGAAATTTTATTTTAATATTATTACATGATCTGCATTATGATAGGAATGTCATATGAAAATTCTGATAAGAAAATTTTACCGATTATGTGCTTAATTATGGAAAGGACCAAATTGCATAGAATGCAAAAGTTGAATTCTAATAGCTAGAAGAATCAAATAGTTATGGAATTCAAAACTTGAGGCCGTTATTTGGTAATTAGACCATTAAAGAAAAGTTAGTAAATGTTTTTGATACACCGTAATTTATATATATTTTTATCCCATGCTTAGCACATTTATGGATGGTTTCTCCTTAGATTTGGTGAATTCAATGCTCCTAATCCTTTAGTTTCATGTTTTATACTTAGGTGAGCATAGGAGAGTAAAAAGAGTGAGAAACGGGTTGAAAACAGAGAAAATGGACCGACATGGGAAATTAACATGGCCTGGACTTCCTCACATGGGTGTGTCACACGGCCTTGTCCATTTGGCAGGATCGAAGCATGACTTACACGGGTAGACTACACGCTAATGCCTCTTCAACAGCCTTGACCACGGGTTGAAGTAATCGCACATGGGTGTGTCATACGGGCGTGTAGCTACCAATCCCAAATATAGCCCTATTCGGAAAAGGCCACTTTTGAGGGCTCTTAGGCCTACTAAAGCCTATTTAAACACCGGAAAAGGCACTTAGAACAGACACGTAGAGTAGGAAGCAAGGAATTACTCAAGGTAAGCCAATTGGTCCATCTCAGATGCCAGATTCATCGTCAAGACCGAAGATCTCCCTTCAATTTCCATTCAGGGGTTTTGGGTTTTCTTTATGTTTTGTATTTATTATTCTGCTGAGATATTTTATTTTATAATTATGAACTAAACCCCCTAAATACCTAAGGGGAATGAAACCTAAGACAGATCTTGTTACTATTATCTGAATTTTATGATAAATATTTGACTTGTTCTTAATTATGTGTTCTTAATTCTTGTTTTAATATTCCAAGATATTGATTCAAGTTAATGCTCTTATTCAGAGGAGGAAAAGACCCTGTCTAAGAGTAAATTTGTCATAATTAAGCGGAGTTGATTGCACGCCTAGAGATAGGGTGATAAGATTTTGCCGGATTAGGATGAAACCTAATAAGGGGGTCCATAGATCGAGTTAATGCAACACTAAGGCGTTAATTAGAAAGAGATTTCAATTAAATCAACCTAGGGTTAGACGTTATTAGTCTCGAGAGAGACAATAATATAACTTAGGGATTTCTATGGATCAAGTCAAATGAGTAAATCGTCTGATTCTGATTCAAATATCAAGTCAAGTCTAGGTGGATTTTTCCTTGGGTATTGTCTTAATTAATCAAATTTCCCAAAAGCTTTTCCCCAATTTCTCTTTGTGCATTCTTAGTTTAGTTAATTAGTTTAGATAAAAAAGTCCCCTAATTTTTAGGTCAGATAATAAAAAGAAAGAAATTACTAGTACTATTGGTTCCTTTGGGTTCGACAGTCCGGTCTTGCTAAAGCTATACTACTGTTTGATAGGTACACTTGCCTTCATCGTGATAATAGTTAGTTTCAAGAATGATTAATTATAAATTTTTAAAACCTGTCGCGAATATCACGTATCACGTTTTTGGCATCGTTGCCGGGGAACTAGGATATTAGGAACACTCAATTTTTATTACTTTAGCCATTCTACTTTATCTGCAATTTAAATTTTTATTTTCCTTCCTAATTTTTCTTTTATTCGTTCTTGGCAGGTTTTTATAGTGTATGACTAGAAGAAACCCGTCGGAACCGTTACTGTTTGATAGTGAGATCGATCGCATAGTTCACAGAAACTGAAGTGAAATAAGGCGAAGCTTACGATACACAGAGGAAGGGCAAGAGGACGATACTTCAACCACAACCGAGGAGATGGATGAAAACTAAGAAAATCCGCTACCTCCTAGGATTGCTGCTGATCCAGTAAATCAGAATCTTGCTCCATGTACTACGCATGATTATGCTAAACCTTCTTTAATAGGAACTGAATTGAGCATAGTTAGGCCTGCTGTTGCTACAAATAATTTTGAACTGAAACCTAACACCATTCAAATGATCCAACAGTTTGTTCAGTTTGATGGTTTGCAGAACGAGGATCCCAACGCTTACTTGGCAAAATTCTTAGAGTTTTGCGACACTTTTAAAATCAATGGCATTTCTAATGATGCCATTCGCCTTCGGTTGTTTCCCTTTTCATTGAGGAATAAAGCTAAACAATGGTTGAACTCATTACCACGAGGGACAATCACTACTTGGGAACAAATGACTAAAAAGTTTTTATTAAAATATTTTTCACCGACCAAAATAGCCAAATTACGTAATGATATATCCTCTTTTGTGCAGATGGATTTAGAAACACTATACGATGCATGGGAGAGATACAAGGATCTGTTGAGGAGGTGCCCTCACCATGGGTTACCACTCTGGCTATAGGTTCAAACATTTCACAATGGCCTGAATCCTTTGACTCGACAGATGATCGAGGCAGCCGCTGGCGGAACTATCAAGAATAAGACCCCTGAGGATGCTTATGAATTTATAGAAGAGATGTCATTGAATAATTATCAGTGGCAAGTCATGAGGACAAAGGCAACGAAAATAGCTAGCATTTTTAACATCGATTCGGTCACCATGCTCTCTAATCAGGTAGAACTTTTGAATAGAAAAATTGACGGTTTTCTTGGTTTTTCATAGGTTCACCTAGTAATGCAGTGCGAAGCAAGTGGAGGTGGATCAAGAAATTCAGAATACCCACCCTATGGCCACAACATGGAGAACAAGCAATTAAATTACATGGGTAATAATCCTCGATCTCAAAATAATCCTTATAGTAATAATTACAATGCAGGTTGGAGGAACCACCTAAATTTCTCATAAGGAGGCCAAGGGAATCAGAGACCACCACCTCCAGGCTTCCAACAACCACCCTACCAACAAGAGAAAAAGCCAAACCTTGAGGAGATGCTAACAAAAATCATCTCGGTGTCAGAAACTCATTTTTAGAATACCGAGAAAGCACTTAAGAATCAACAAGTATCGATTCAAGGGCTCGAAACTCAGATAGGTCAGCTCGCTATGTTGATATCTGAACTACCACAAGGTAGCCTGCCAAGTAACACTGAATCTAACCCAAGGGAGCAACTCAATGCAATTACCATTCAAGATGAGGAAGGGTTAGTTGCACCTGAACCAGAATCGAGGCAAGAAACTGTGGTAAGTAAAGGGAAAGGTGCGGTGGACCACAATGACCAGAAACCAGTAAGTAAAGAGTACAAACCTCGTGTGCCATATCCCAATGTGACAATGAAAGACTGACAGATGAACAATTCGGTAAATTTCTTAAATTATTAAAGAAGTTACATATTAACTTACCATTTATTGAAGCTCTTTCGTAGATGCCAAACGCAGTCAAATTCCTAAAGGAGATTTTAACAAATAAGCAGAAGTTGGATGAGGCATCGCATGTGGAACTAAATACGGTTTGCTCAGCCATACTGCAGAATAAGATGGCTAACAAATTAAAAGATCCAGGGAGTTTTATGATTCCCTATTTAATTGGTAGCCTACATGTTAATAATGCTTTGGCTGATTTAGGGGCTAGTATCAATGTTATGCCTTACAAAATGTTTAAGAAACTAGGTCTTGGGAAACCCAAACAAACTAGGATGAGTACTCAATTAGCTGATAAAACAATCAGATTTCCTAGGGGGATTATTGAAGATGTACTCGTTAAAATTGACAAATTTATATTCCTAGTTGATTTCGTTGTTCTAGACATAGATGAGGATATTAACATTCCTTTAATTTTAGGGAGGCCCTTTTTAGCAACCGCTAAAACAATAATTGATGTTGGCACAGGTGAACTCACACTTTGTGTGGGAGACGGAACAATCACACTTCAAGCTCGTAATACGAGTAACACATCAAAACATGAAGGTGGTTGTATAAATCATTCTACTAAAACTGACCATGTGGTGCAACTTACTTTGCAGGAAATAAGTTCGAAGAACCTACATGAGCCATGTTCAAGCACCAACAAAGGACCTATCTATGAAGAACGAAGGCTACAAATCAAGAAACTAGATGAATGGTGGACACATAAACCGAGGACACACGATAAACCAAAACCACGCTATAACGATCTCAATGTCGCACCAAATCAACTTAAGGTTGGAGACAAAGTACTACTAGGTGTAGTAGACCCTCACATTGCCACTTTTGAACCTAACGGAGCAATCCCTCTTACGGTACTCAGTATTTTCCCATATGGTACAGTCGAGGTAATTCATCCCAAATTCGACACTTTTAAGGTAAACAGTACTTGTCTTAAACCTTAAGTTGATAAAATTGATAACAGGGATAAGGAGTGTAAACTCCTCCCACCACCATGACCATGCACCAGAAAGGTAAGTCGAGCTTAGACTATAAATAAGCGCTTCTTAGAAGGCAACCTAAGCACTAACGATGATAACTTCTTTAAAAATTTTAGTTTTAACATCTGACCACTAACTGAGTCATTGAAACATAGGTTCTCTAATCCACACGGCAGGGCCCAGAGGCGTGCCTTAGGTCGTACCCACACCACGAGAGGAGACACGGCCATGTGTTACAGTCGTATGAAAATAGGGCAAAATTTTTCCTTAGCACAGGACGCGATAAGTGGCCACGGCCGTGCGACATGGCCGTGGGCGAGTCTGTCAAACCAACACGGGCGTGCGACACGCTCGTGCCTAGGAACCGTGGTGGAAACCATAAATTTAGCACGGTCATGCGACATGACCGTGCCCACCACCCGTGGTCAAGACTGATAAAACAATACAGAATTGCGCAATGGAACACAGGAGTAGGAGAAGCGAACAAAGTAGGACACGGTCTTGCGACATGGCCGAGGGCACCAACACGCCCAAAGAGCATGGGCGTGTGCGAGTCTCAAACGCGCCCAAATTTAAAAAAATTACGAAACACACTGGAAAAAATTAGGGCACATGGGCGTGCCCCACGACCATCTGCCCCAAAATCTATATAAACCCCTCACTATTCATTATCCCCTTCCTAAAAATACCTAACCCTAGCCGCTGCAACTTCACATGCCCTACCTGCCAGGCCCGTGCGCCGACTACAACACCACTTTCTACAATCCAAAGCTCCTCCCTCTTGTGTATACTATGTCAACCTCATGTGGCAAGAAGACCGCCATCCCCACTTCGAAGAAAAGGAAAGGAGCAACGTCCTCCTCGGGTCCTACCGCTGAGATCCATCACCCTTTCCTCCAGTTCTCTTTGGGACCCCAAGAGGAACTATTTCAGATATTACGGGCCCAACCCCTAGGTGTAAGCCACTGCATTGACTGGACCACACTCGAACAAATTTAGATGGTTGACGCGGTCTGAGCCCTCTTGAAAATTGAACCGTAGGGGCTCTTCTTTGAGATCATCGAGCCGACATACCTCGAGGTCACGATGGAAATTTGCTCGGCCTTTCATATTCAAGTCGTCATAACAAACTTCAACAATCTTGGAACAGTCCAATTCCGCCTTGGTGGTCTAGTGCAGCAATTGAGCGTACTGGAGTTTGGAGTTCAACTAGGGCTGTACATGGAGGAGTTCATGGACGAAAACGAACTCGACACCCTCCATCGACACATTTATTACTCTCCCTCAAAGTGCTGGAAAGACCTCGTCCCTATCTCGGCCACCTATGATCCTAGCCATTTTAAGGAGTCGGCCCTCGCCCCATCCTTGCGATACCTATACGCCATCTTGGCCCACACTTTGACAGGACGGCGAGAGAGCACCGATATCGTCAACACTCACGACGCCTATTTCTTATGGAGCATGGTGAACGGGCACGTCTTCGACCTTGCCTACTTCATTGCCCTCGCCATCCACCATCAAACGGAATGAAATAGGAGAGAAGTCATCTCTATCGGGCCCTATATGACTCGATGGGCTTGGTACTTTGGGCTCCTCAACACAGTGGCAGAATCATCCTCCCTCACTTTCATCGACCAGATGTCCCCATAGGGCATCTCGAGCATGCTACATATGAGGATGATCGAGAAATGACGTGGCACCTACTCTCCTCAGTACCGTCTCATCTAGTCCACTGAGGAGGAGGACCCAAAGGACATTACTAATGATGTCCCTCCATGTCATGAGGACCCACCATTTCAGCCACCACCCATCCATCGTCCAGTTCATGCGGCGGCTTCATGCTCTGACATCTCTGAAGGCCTTACTTGATTTGAGTAGCAGTGTTTTCAGCGTTTTGATCACATTGATGCTACTCTTCATCAGATTTGTCAACAGCTTCACATCTCATCATCACCACCACCTCGCAAACCATCCGACGATGATGATGTTTAAAAACTTTTTATTTATTATTTTTACTTTCACTTTTATCTTTATTTATCTTCTTTAGGTACTTTTTATTTCATTTTCCTTTAATATTAGTTTAATTTTAGTTTTTACAATTTTTATTTTTGGTTATTTCATTACGAGTAATTATGCTTCCTTATATTTCTTAAAGAGTTCATGATTTTATCACAGTCATAAAGAGCTCCAAAGCTTATCATCAAATAAGAACTAAAAACTCCACTGGTAAAGGTTCGCCACGACTACCATGTCCTACTCGACCACGACCATAGCTACTACCAGATATAATACTCTTTTGGCACAGGACTGCTGGACTAATGAACCTCTACCACCACCGGAGTATCCTCCTCCACTTTCATCACTGCCTTGGCCAATTATTCTCCATAACTCCAATTCAAGGAGTTCATTCATCATTCAGGAAGTTTCACCTCTCTCCCTATCTTATGATTATATAACTATATTTTTCAATATATCCATCTTTGTACATTGAGGGCAATGTTCGTCTTAAGTGTGTGGGGTCTTTTATATCATCATTAGAAATCCCTGAATTTTGTCTTATTCTCACGTGAATCACTCATATCACTATTAGAATGAATTTTAATTAATTTATGATTTTTATTGATATGTCTTGAATTAAAACATAGGCATTTATGCATTGATTGTTTAAACTTTAAAACATTAGGGAATCAAGCATGATAAGTTGATTTTTGAAGAATTAAAAACTTTTAGGTTGCTTCCTTAATTTTAGGTATTATCTTGAGTTGAAATTCACAAGTTTAAACATCAAAAAGCCATAATTTTTGTGAGATCTTGAGCCTTTAGAGTATATTTTATTTCTTTCATGCTCACTTTTATTATGAGTGTGTCAGTATTGATTTGTTATTCTAGAACTTGCTTGATTATGCATGTCAAGACCACACCATTTGATTTGATATGTCAAGATAATAAAGGCAATTAGGTTTAACCCACTCACTCCACAAAAGCCTACCTTCGTAATTAACCCTTAGTGAACCCCTTTGAGCCTAACAAACCCTCAATTGATTTACCCTCAATATTAACCCATAACCCATTATTATTGAAATCCCCTAATTTGATCCCTATTTTTTTGTCGAGATTTGATTTGAACTAATTGCTTAGCTATGTTTTATTCTTCGTTGCAACAATTAAGTTCTATGTTAATTGACTTGTTTTTAAAAAAAAAACCCGTACACACATATTAGTAGTAATTCGTCGTTTTTTGAGCTTGAGTGTTAATTCCATATTCTGAGAAGAAACTCACTTGTATTCAATTGATAATTAGTTATTTTTCTAGTTAGGTGATTTCTTCAATTCAATCTCAATTCTAACCTTTTCCTTCAGCTTATGACCACACCCCCTAACCAAAGCCACGTTACAACTAGAGGTGTGCATAGGCCAAGCCGGGCCGGGTTCGGGCTGGGCTCGACTAAAACTTTAGGCCCGTTTGCTAGGCCCGGGCCTAGCCCAGCCCTAAAATTAGGCCTAAAATTTTGCCCAAGCCCGACCCGAATTAAAATGTTAAAATCTAGGCCTGACCCGACCCGCCAATATTAATTTTTATATAATTTTAAAATATATATAAACTATCAAAAATACTAAAAAAATCAAAAAAATATTTCTCAACATATTGAAAATAAATTTTAAAAAATATGTATACTTAAATAACACTAAAATAGATGCAACTTAACAAGCAAATGCTTCTAAAATAATAACAAAATTAACAAATGTGTTTAAAATAATAATAAAAAATTAACAATAAAATAAAATTTATACAATATCTAAACAATAACAACAAAATAGTAGCAACATAATAATAAAATAGTAGCAAAATAGGGAGAAAAAAATAAGGAAATAATTTTAAAAAATATATATTTTTTGTCATGTAGTGAATTCGGGCAGGGCAGGGCTGGGCTCGGGCCAAAAATGCCTTACCCGAGGTTTAAACGGGCCTAATTTTTTTGCCCAAGCCCTCCCAAATTTTGGGCGGGCCTTCGGGCTGGGCCACCCGGCCCGACCCATGCACACCTCTAGTTACAACCCTCTAAAGCCCTTTTTGATTGATGTATCATCTCAATATATAGGGGTGGAGATTTGATTTTCATGCAAGCCTATGGTAATAACTTTTCATATTGACCAATGAGTGCTTTATTTGATGTCTTTAAACACATCGAGTGATTTGAGTGAATCTTTAGTGAGGATGTAAAACTCTGTGATATTTTGATCAAAGGTGATTACTTAGATGAGGGGGGACACCTATGTTTTCATGGTAAAATGCTCGACTTGGAATGTTTGAAACTTTGATGTACTTTTAGTTGAATTTTCAATGTATAATTACTTATGGATTATGTTGAGATATTATTGATAGGGATTACAAATTAAGAAGAATTTATTTTGATTGTGAGTTGAGGATTTTGATTGAGGACAAGCAAACGCTTAAGTGTGGGGGTATTTGATAAACCGTAAATTATACATATTTTTATCCCATGCTTAGCACATATATGGATGGTTTTTCCTTAGATTTGGTGAATTTGATGCTTCTAATCATTTAATTTCATGTTTTATACTTAGGTGAGCATAGGAGAGTAAAAAGAGCGAGAAACGGGCCGAAAACGGAGAAAATGGAGAAAATGGACCCACATGGAAATCAACACGACCTGGACTTCCTCACACGGGCATGTCACACCGCCGTGTCCATTTGGCAGGATTGAAGCACAACTTACATGGGTAGACTACATGCCCATGCCTATTCAATAGCCTTGACCACAAGCTAGAGTAATCACACACGGGTGTGTCACACGTGCGTGTCCCTATCGAGCCCAAGTATAGCCGTATTTGGAAAAGGCCACTTTTGAGGGCTCTTAGGCATTCTAAAGCCTATTTAAACACCAGACAAGGCACTTAGAATAGACACACAGAGTAGGAAGCAATGAATTGCTCAAGGGAAGCCGATTGGTACATCTCAGAAGCCGGATTCATCGTCAAGACTGAAGATCTCCCTTCAATTTCCATTCAGGGGTTTTGGGTTTTCTTTAAGTTTTGTATTCATTATTCTGCTGAGATGTTTTATTTTATAATTATGAACTAAACCCCCTAAATACCTAAGGGGAATGAAACCTAAGACAGATCTTGTTACTATTATCTAAATTGTATGATAAATATTTGACTTGTTCTTAATTATGTGTTCTTAATTCTTGTTTTAATATTCCAGGATATTGATTCAAGTTAATGCTCTTATTTAGAGGAGGAAAAGACCCTGTCTAAGAGTAAATTTGTCGTAATTAAGCGGAGTCGATTGCATGCCTAGAGATAGGGTGATAAGATTTTTTCGGATTAGGGTGAAACCTAATAAGGGGATCCATAGATCGAGTTAATGCAACACTAGGGCGTTAATTAGAAAGAGATTTCAATTAAATCAACCTAGGGATAAACATTATTAGTCTTGAGAGAGATAGTAATATAAGTTAGGGATTTCTATGGGTCAAGTCAAATGAATAAATCGTCTGATTCAGATTCAAATAACAAGTGAAGTCTAGGTGGATTTTTCCTTGGGTATTGTCTTAATCAATCGAATTTTCCCAAAAGCTTTTCCCCAATTTCTCTCTATGCATTCTTAGTTTAGTTAATTAGTTTAGATAAACAAATCCCTTAATTTTTAGGCTAGATAATAAAAAGAAAGTAATTACTAGTACTCTTGGTTCCTTTGGGTTCGACAGTCCGGTCTTGTTAAAGCTATACTACTGTTCGATAGGTACACTTGCCTTCATCGTGATAATAGCTAGTTTCAAGAACGATTAATTATAAATTTTTAAAACCTGTCATGAATATAACGTATCAATTTTTAATGAATCATCCATGGAAAATTAGAAAAAGGCAAGGATTAAATTGGAAAGTGGAATAATTAATTGATGATAAATAATTAAAAAGAAATAATATCATTTTATATCATCTTCATCCCTAAAAAAATTCAATGCAAACCCTAAGAGAGAGAAAGGAAACTAATCAAGCTTAATTAGATATGTTATCTTGTCTCGTTTTTAGTAATTTTTATATTTTTGAGATCGGGATAGTCTAATCTATCTATTTTGGGGATTAATTTGAAAAGTTATCAAAGCAACAAAGTTTTACCATGGATGAATATGCTAAAATTTTGAAATTGATGGTAGAAAATGAAAGGTTGTTGATAGATAAAAAACTTTTACAAAGAGAATTTTAATGAAATTATGATTTAGGGACTAAATTGCAAAGATGTAAAAGTTGTGGAAAAATTCTAAATTTTGTGAAATACAAGTGCTGTAAATGTTATATGAAAATTTCAGTTAGGCTTGTAATAAGCATTAAATTGCATGAATTTCATTTTCTGAGCCTGGGGACAAAATTGTCATTTATGGAAAGTTTAGGGGCAAAATAGTAATTTTGTCTAGGATGTAAATTGAATCCAATTGAGTATGAAATGGATTAAATTGATGATTAAATTCTTATATAGATCTAGACAACTGAAATTCGAAGCTAGATCGAGGAAAAGAAAAAGTTTTGGATTAATAGATTTTTTATATACAAACAAGTGTCAAGGTAAGTTCGTGTAACTAAATTGTGTGCATTTATATGTTTGAGTTAAATGTCGTATATGTGAATTGCATAGTTGTCATGTATGTGAAATTGATTGAATATTCGATAATGCTTGATAAATGTCAAATCCCGTTTGAATAAATAGAAGTCGATTGATACAGGATTTCCCGTATTGGTTGTAGTCCAGCATAAGTTGTGGACACACCATAGCTCGAAAGAGCATCCCGTTATTAGCCCTCTCGAGCTTCCTATTATATGGTTCAGCTAGCTTCCCGTTATAGCTCTTCAGAGCATCCCGATAGGTTGTGATCCAACATTTGTTGTGGACACACCTTAGCTCTTATGAGCATTTTGAATAAAGACATTTCATGAGCTTCCCATTAATTTGGCTCTTTGTGAGCTTCCCGATAATGATCTCTTGAACTTCCCGATATTGGCTGTCTGGAGCTTCTTGATATGGTTATTTGTGAACTTCCTCTTATGGTTCTTTGTAAACTTCCCGATTATGGCTCTTATGAGCTTCCCGTTATATAGCGCGGATAAGCTTCCAGATAGGCTCTTTATGAGCTTCCTGAAATGGCTCTATTTGAGCTTCCAATTATAGGGCTCGAGTGTGTGCTTCTCGACTATCTACCCTAATTGGGTACTTCTGAATATAAATTGACTAATTATAGTAGTGTACACTAAAGTGTACTTCATGAGTGTATCCATCAATATTTCAAATAAATTCAATAGGTAAAGTTCTGACATGATTAAATTGAACTTAAAATGATTTGTCATTAAAATGTACATGTAATATGTAATAATCTTATGGAAAGCATGTGTATGAAAGACTCTAAATGATGAGCTCATCCATGTTCTTGGCATGATTGGTGAAGTTGTGTTATAGGCTATAAGCCAAATTGCTTAGATGCATTATTGTTGTGTATCTTAAATGTAAATATACGGTAAGTTAAATTCCTGTTATACGAACTTACTAAGCCTTAAATGCTTACTAGGTTTTATTTTTCTCTATTTTATAGTGCTCGAAAGCTCGCAAAAGTTTAAGATCGATTGGAGCATCATCACACTATCCACTAGCTCATTTTGTTATAAATAGTAAACTTATTTTTGTATAACGACATGCAAAGGTTAACTTGGCCAAATGATGGCTTGTAAATGAATGTTTGTAATCTAGCCATTGGTATGGCTAGTGACATTTAATTTGGTATATTACTACAAAGTTATATCATATTAATATATATGTGCATGGTATGGTTAGATTAAATTAAGGTAAACTATATGCCTTAACAAAAAGGTAAGTTTGGCTCTATGAATATAGGTGATGTTATATCATACATGTTAATGATGTTTGCTTGGTTTAATGCTGGGACTTGGTTGATATATGTGTGTAAGTGTTTTGGTAGGTTGATGGTATTTTTTGGTAATTTTTCCACACGGGTAGACACATGGGTGTGTGTCTTAACCGTGTGTGATACACGGCTTGGCACATGGGCATGTGGTTTGGCCATGTGTCCCATGCATCTTAAATTTGAGAAACAAAATGCTCAGAATTCGACACACAGGCAGAGACACGGGCGTGTGTCTCAGCCGTGTGGAATACACGGCCTAACACACAGCCATGTGTCTTGGCCATGTGAATCCTGCACCAAATATGTGAAAATTAAATTTGCCACGCGGTGTAGCACACGGGCATGTGGCTGGCCATGTGGCACAAGTCAGCGAGTTACACGGGTAAGGACACAGGTTGGGACACGACCGTGTACCTCACATCGAATGGCCACACGGCCTGAGACATGGGCATGTCACTTGGCCATGTGAGCCACACGACATACTCACACAGGCGTGTGACCCTTGTATTAAAGAAAACTTTTTAAATTTCACGAAAAATTCTCTAAGATCCTGATTTAGTCCCGATTTCATTTTAATGTTTAAATTGGGCCTCGAGGGTTCAATCAAGGGAAAATATGGTTAGTTTCAAATATGATTAGTAAATGATATGAATTATTTGTATTTTTTCTGTAAACTCCGGTATGCTGGAATGCCGGTGCCCCCAAGGCGCACCGAAAAAATAAAATTCTGGCAATTCAAACCATTGATCCATGTGCGAGAAACAAATCGGAAAAAAATTATGATAATGGTTTTGAAATTACCAAAACTTCAATATGAGTAGACAGTGACGCCTCGGCAACGAGAATTCAGAACCATTATCGAACCAAGTCGTAACTTTTTCAGATTCCGACCTCTACGTGATCCATCCAATTGACAATGAACGAAAGAAGTCCCCAAAACTGTTTTAGAGATTTTCTTTACTTGACGGCTGCTAGACCACTCAAGCTAGGTTTTGGGTTTTATTTATATATAACTCTCCTGTTTAATTGGTATATTTATAATGAATCTTAACTCACAAAATTTTAAAATAAATAAATATAATAATGTTTTAACCGAAAATTATAATTACATTAATTATAGCAAAGTTTCGGTAAACTATATTTATTTAAATTTATATATGAACCAAATTCATATATTAATAGAATTATGTTCTCATTATGTGTACAACATCCTTGTACATATAATATGTTCGATATTTGATTAACCAATTAAATTAATTCTATAATTAATTTAATTCATGTGACAACCAAACACAATACCAACAATGTTTTATTCCGATCATTTCAACCATATGGTGTGACCCTGTAGGCTCTTGTAACGTTAGTAGTAATACTAGAACGATTCTAATGTTACATACAATGAGTGGGATCTAGCAATGCATCATTGCTACCTAAGTTACAAGAAGTCATGATTCGACATAACCTTTTGTGATTTATCTTTCATGCATTAATCCTTAAGTCCTTTATCTCTAGAATGAACACAAGTCATGGAATAGTCACACTTGCATAGTCCATCTCATGTTTCTTGATATCTTGAGTAGACTATGATATACAAATAAGTATGACATCTCATATCAATTTATTTGAGCATGGCCATGTATTTCTAGTCTCACTCAATCAAGTGGCCTAATATATTACTCCCATTATGCAGGAGGGACTTATTCTTTATTGATCAACCATATCCCTCTACATAGATTATGGTATATCCAACATCAGCCTTTATAGAACAACCACTTACGGTGTACATTTGACTGTATCAAAATATACAACTCTCGATGTTGGGATAATGATGATCTCAAGTCTGAGGATCATATACATATTAATCACTATGAGTAATGTTGTGACAATTACATAATAATCTAAGAAACATACTCATAGCAGGTCAGTCCAATATGTTGTTCTCTAACACATATATTCATGCATTGATTTTGACACTCTATATCAATGACAACTCTTTATCATCAATCAACTACATGTTAGTCTTAATGCATTATTATTGTCCTAGTCAACAATAATACTTGACTAAGGATCTTTTAAGAACAATCATATTACTCTCAGGACATTATTGTAAAACAGTTTTATTCATACACATAGAAAAGAAACTGAAATAATAATGGAAACGCCTTATATTAATAAACATGGTAAATCAAGTATGTTATTACAACCATCTCATGATTAATCTTTGGACATATTCTTACATGGTAATGCTCTATAACTTTGTTCCAACGATGGTTACGGGTTAGGGGTGTTACAAGACGGACATAAAATTCTTATGTTATTTTATCATTATTAATTATTTTACCTTTATAACCTTATAAAATATTACTAATTTCAAAAATACCAAGCCAACAGGTTCCACTATCACCATTTATGTTCTAATTACCATATAAGGACTTAAATTTTAAAGTTCTATAGCTATTTAATACATTTAGCTACTAGAACTCAACATTTGTACTTTAGGTGATTTAGTCATTTTTTATCAAAGTGAGTTTGTAAACAGTAAAATTTCTTAACGAAATTTTTATACGATACTACTATTATGCTGTAGGCAATAAAATAATAATAAAATAAATTTTTTGACTTTAGATTTGTGGTGTCGGAACCATTGTTTTGATTTATCTGAAAATAGACTATTACATATACCCCACATGGTGTGATGGGATAATCGGAGCTAGTGTGTAGAGGATGGGAGTAGGAGTTTATATGTACTACTCTGATATGACACTGGGTCCGTATAAGATGTATGTCTGTATCTGTTTTTTCGTGTGATTAAATCTGAATTTTGTTTTGTATGAATTGCACTTAAGTTATAAAAACTTACTCTGTAACGCCCCAATTTTCAGGAATTTTAAAAATGTTGGAAAATTTTAAAAATTCTGTGTCCTGTTTGTTTGTCATAGGATTAAGTACGTTAGTAGGCCTCTAGAAGGCCCAAGCTTAAGGTAAAACCCGGTAGTTTTAATTAATTTTAATTCCATAAGAAAAAGGGGTTCTAGTTAGTTGGGCTTTTAGGTATTAATTGTGTAAAATAAATCACAGGGAAGCATGTGGTAAAGTGGCTAAGTGACGCCACTGGGAATGCTATAAGTGGCATGTGGATGATTGGGAGGACCTAGGTTCAAGTCACAATGACAGCAAATAAGGGATTAATTTTTATGAATGGAAAAGGTAAGTAGTGGAACTGAAGTGAAAGACTGTTAGGAAGAGTTGGAGTTGCTCAGGAGATTGAGTAAGGAGGGGATAAGGGAGAGAATTTAGGAGATGATTAGGGAGAGCTGTGTTGGTTGAATAATGGACTCTTGAGGAGCAAGAGTTGGCCGGCCAAGGGGAGCTTTAGAGAGGCAAAATTTGGCTAGGGTTAAGGTCAATATAAATTTGGCATTAAGGGGAAGTTGAGCCGTTTGGTGACCATTTCCCTCTTCATTTTTCTCCCCTCTCTTCATCAACCTTTTTCTTATTCTCCTTTTTCCTTCACAGCCGAACCCTTCTAACCTCTTGTTCATCTCCATCCTTCCCTTCAGACGTTTCAAAACCTTCATAGCCTTTGGCCATAAAAAGCCGAAATCCCGAAAGCTACACTTTCTTCTGTGCCGATTTTTCCTAGCAAAATTCTCTTATTTTGCTTATCATATTTGGTTGATTCTTTCCTCCTTTAAAACTCAAGTTTTTGTCGACAAGACCACAGTAAAACCCTATAATTCATCTTTTTCTACACAGTTGCAAAAAAACCGAAAACCCCACTTTCATAGGGACTTAGTCGAATATTGAAAACACTGAAGGCTTGACTTTGGTGATCGTTTGAGGGTAGAGTGGCATTGGATTTAAGTAGGCATAAATTGGAAACATTGGTTGAAGGAATCGGTGGTAAGTAGTTTCAAAACATAGTCTTTCTTTCGTATTTTAGGAAAGGCCGAAATCCCTAAATGTTAGGGAGGCTGTCGATTTGGACTTGTAGCCCTAAGGGGTTGTAATAACTATTTTTCTTTGGTAAATGGTGTGATTTAGAGGCTACTGATCAAGGGCTTGGACAAGTGGAACGATCAGATCTTTGGATTTAAAACATAGTTCGGCAACAAGGTAAGAGCAAGAAGGTTCTAAGCATGTTTGGTCGAATATGGTAAGGGGCTATTTACTCAGTATTAATTTGATATCTAGAGTAATATGTTAGTGATTTAATTGCAGGCAATTCGTGCGTGGATTTCGATAATGAATCGTCGCAAAACAGGTGTGTAACTGACACCTTCTCATAGACTAGATCGGCAAAAGTCGAAAAGCCGAAATGCCAGAAAGTTGGTATTTTGGGAATTTGCGAGTGTGCGAATGGTCGTAAGATAGTTGGGTCTGTATGTTTGGTATTCTGAATGTAATAAACTGCAGTACGTGCGATTTCTTACATTTTGATAATATGGGCTTAATGGGCCAAAAATCGGGTTCATGGGCCAACGGGCTCAATAAGGTAAGTATGCGTGGTAAGTATTTTGATAGTACGTAAATGGATAGGATATGCATGAAAACCCTAGAAGTAGCTAAATCACTACAATACCCTTATGTATGGAAAATTACCATGATACCCCTAGGTGTAAATGACCAATATGCCCCTAGGGTTAATTTTGTCGGAAAAGTATGTTGATTTAAATCTGTATGATGTATGCCATGAATGAATATTTTTTGCATGGGGACATGGGTTATATTTTGGAGGAAGCGTCCTGGTGGTTATGCCATAATTATCTGATCTGGTGGCTCTGCCACATATTTCTGCTATGGTGGCTCTGCCACGATTATCTGTATCTGGTGACTCTGTCACATTATCTGTTCTGGCAGCCATGCTGCATAATTCAGCGATTGGGTGGGTCGAGTAGTCTCCCCACATGGTGAAAGGTTGGTAAGGGGGTGTATGTGGTTGGTTATGTGTTGGGTTTTGCATATACATGAAATATCTGATCTGATCTGTTATGGGGCTATGGGCTTAATTCTGTATTCTGTTCTGGGCTAAGGCCAATTTATTTGGTTTCTGTGGTTTGAGCTGACATGTGCTATGGTTTGGTTAATTTTACACACTGAGTTTCCCCAAACTCATCCCCTATTTTCATCCATGCAGGTAATCCCCAGCCATAGTGGGCTTGGAGCTGCGAAGGATTCGGAGTGGCCACTCGTTCTGCAATATGGATTTCTTCTGGTGATTTGGACTTCAATTTTCTTTACTTTGATGATTTGGGTTTTGTTATGTAATAAGGCCGCTTATGATTATTTTTAATTGGGTTTCGATTTATAACTTATCATGATGACCTTAAATTATATTAACTATCAAAATGGGCTAGATCTAGGGTTCGTTTTCCAAAAACATAAACTGATTTTGAAGTAACACGATTACAAATAAGGCTTCTACTATGATAACGTTTTACAAACTTAAATACGTTTTATTCTAAAATAGACATAATTTCAATGGTAACCTAAAAATATACGCGATGTTAGAGTGTGGCAATGGCGGTGTGCATGTCTAGGATTGGATCCGAAAGAGCTTGGTACTTAAGCAGTCCGATGGACTCACCTCCTTTTTCCGGTTTCCTACCTGGTGCGCAGCTTCCATTCACTTTAACCCTCAATGAATTAATCCTTTGAACATCAAGTACGATTTCCTAGACTTAGAATGAAAAAAATGTTTTAACATTTTGATGTGGCATGTCGGATCCAGTCATAACGTCTAGGTCAATTTTGTGGTGTTACATTTTATGGTATCAGAGCCTAGTTGCAACAACTCAGTTGTGGAATGGGTTTACAAAAATGAAGATTTCAAAAAAAATTCTGTTTTTAAAATCTGGACTTCTGAAGGTGGCATTCTGAATCTCCGGCCCAAGCCTGTAAGTATTCTAAATTTTTTTAATATATTTTGAATTATCTGTCTGTACTAAAACTTTACTAGAATACTCTAGAGAGGATGCTACTGAAATCCTAGAAAAGCTTGCTAAAAGACTGAGTCTGTAGCTAGACATCGATTCTGTGAAAACCAACTCTGAATTACTGTCTGAATCATAAAACATCTGTAATAAACATTGGAATGATATTAATGCATAAAATTCATAATCAGATAATATGATATGAGTACAAGAGCCACTCGTGGAAGAGGCCGTGGATGTGGCCGAGGAAGGGCTCGAGCGGTATTTTCATCTTTGGGACATATGCCTGCGGCAGATGCACCGGTACCGTCGGCAACAGAAGTGGAGTTCATGATCGTGGTGCCGGGGATGATGCCCTGTCGCAGGCTATGCTTCAAGTTCTGGAAAAGGTTGCCGGGGCAAGTTGGGGCAACGAAATTCGAGGACCGATTTCTGAACGGCTCCGAGCTAACAGAGCGGAGATCTTTAGAGGCGTATCTAGTGTAGCCCCGAATGTGGCGGAATATTGGTTGGAGGCCACAGAACGAATTATGGATGACTTGGACTGCTCGGTGGAGCAGAAGCTGAAGGGGGCCATATCGCTGCTGCGAGATGAAGCTTATCAGTGGTGGCTCACCGTGAGGGATGGAAACCCAGCTGATAGGGTTACTTGGGAGCTGTTTAAGACAGCCTTTAAAGGAAAGTACGTCGGGGCAAGTTATGTGGATGCCCGCAGGAAGGAATTCCTAAATCTGGTCCAAGGATGTAAAACTGTTGCTGAGTATGGGCTGAGTTTCTAAGGCTGAGCCGGTATGCTGTGGGGATAGTCGCTACGGAGTATGAGCGTAGTGTTCGCTTTAAGAATGGACTCAGAGATGGCCTTAAGGTGCTGATTACTCCGCAGAGGGAGTGGGATTTCGCGGTTCTGGTGGAAAAAGCTAAGATAGCTGAGGAGGTAAAGCGTACTGAGAGGCAGAACCATGAGAAAGATTGGAACCGTTTCCAGAGGGATTATGGACCTTCGGATGGAGCAAATAAGAATGTCAAAAGGGCGAGAGTGGAGGAGCCAGTTCGAGCAGTTCCGGTGAATGTGGTTAGACCACCAATTTGTGGAGACTGTGGAATGGTACATTTGGGTGAGTGTAGGAAACGTTCTGGTGCTTGTTTCCGATGCAGATCTATGGAGCATAGAGTTAAGGACTGCCCACAGAGAGCTGATCAGGCTCAGGTTGCTGTACAGAGGGTTGTTCAACCCGCGAGAGGTGGACCACAACCATCGAGAGGACGTGGACAAGGTAGGGGCGGAAATGGAAATGGTCGAGGTCGAAGGGCGCCTAGCAGGGGTGCTGAAAATGCTGGGCTCGATAGCCAGCGTTGGTGTATGGGGCTCGTCGTCGAGAGGAGGGCGACGCACCTGACGTCATAACTGGTACATTTTTGGTTTCTAGCATGCTGTATACTGCTTTGGTGGATATTGGATCTACTCATTCCTATGTTGCATGTGCCATATCTGGGTCATTGGGAGTGCATTCTGAAAAGATAGTGAGTGGGGTCTCTGTGTTAAGTCCTTTGGGCCACTCGGTTAGGGTAGACAAACTGTATAGGGATGTACCCCTAGAAACTCAAGGTAGGATCTTTCCTGGAGATCTAATGGAGTTGCCGTTCGGAGAGTTTGACCTCATTCTGGGAATGGACTAGCTTGTTAAGCATAGGGCAACTTTGGATTGTGCTGAAAAACGAATGGTGTTAAGGACCACGGAGGGTGAGGAGGTTATCATGATAAGTGAGCGAAGGGATTATTTGTCTAATGTGGTGTCGGCATTGAGGGCCGAAAAGTGGATTCGAAAAGGTTGTGAGGCCTATTTGGCATTCGTAAGCCAGTCAGAAGAGAAGGGATTGACAGTGGATAAGGTCAGGACCGTAAAGGAGTTTCAAGATGTTTTTCTGGAGGAGTTTTCGGGATTACCTCCAAACCGAGAAGTGGAGTTTGGAATCGACTTGTTGCCTGGAACGGCGCCAGTGTCTATCGCACCGTATAGGATGGCACCGAAGGAGTTGGTGGAGCTAAAGGCACAAATTCAAGAGTTGTTGGATAGGGGCTTTATTAGGCCAAACGTGTCTCCATGGGGAGCACCGGTGTTATTCGTAAAGAAGAAGGATGGTACAATGCGGATGTGCATTGACTATCGCCAGTTGAACAAACTGACCATTTAGAATAAGTATCTACTGCCAAGGATTGACGATCTGTTTGACCAGCTTAAGGGGGCTTATGTATTTTCTAAGATCGACCTTAGATCTGGATATCATCAGTTAATGGTCAAGGAGACGGATATCCATAAGACGGCATTCAGGACTCGGTATGGTCATTACAAATTTCTGTTTATGCTATTTGGGCTGACGAACGCTCCTGCGGCATTTATGGATCTGATGAATCGGGTGTTTCAACCATTTCTGGATCAATTCGTAGTCGTCTTTATTGACGATATTCTGGTATATTCTGAAACGGAAGCAAAGCATGATGAGCATCTCCGTATAGTGCTACAAGTGTTAAGGGAGAAGGAACTTTATGCAAAGTTCAGCAAGTGTGAATTCTGGTTGAGGGAGGTAACTTTATTAGGACATGTGGTCTCTGTTGAGGGGATTAAGGTGGATCCTCGAAAAATTGAAGCAGTTTTGGAGTGGAAGCCACCTAGGTCAGTATCGGAGATACGGAGTTTCCTGGGATTGGCAGGATACTACAGAAGGTTTGTGGAAGGTTTTTCGGTGTTGCCTGCACCTCTGACTAAACTCATAAGGAAAGGGGTACCATTTGTATGGACTGAGACCCAGCAGGAAGCTTTTGAAAAGTTGAAGAAAGTTTTGACTGAAGCACCTGTGTTAATTCAGTCAGAGTCTGGGAAGGATTTTACTGTGTACAGCGACGCATCACATGTAGGTTTGGGCTGCGTGTTAATGCAGGAGGGTAAGGTGGTTGCATATGCGTCACGACAGCTTAAGCCTCACGAGGGGAACTATCCTACTCATGATTTAGAATTAGCAGCAGTGGTTTTTGAACTTAAGATTTGGAGACATTACCTGTACGGAGAGAGGTGCATTATATACACAGACCATAAGAGTCTTAAGTATTTGTTGACTTAGAAGGAGCTGAACATTAGGCAAAGAAGATAGATTGAGTTGCTTAAGGATTATGACTGTTCAATCGAGTATCACCCAGGAAAGGCTAATGTGGTAGCCGATTCTTTGAGTCATAGAACCGTATCTGATCTGAGAGCAATGTTTGCTCATTTGAGTTTGTATGATGATGGTAGTTTGTTGGCTGAATTGCAAGTAAGGCCAACCTGGGTGGACCAGATTAAGGAAAAGCAGTTGGAAGATGAGTCTTTGGTCACTCGTTTTCAACAAGTTAAGGAAGGGAAAACTTCTGAGTTCAGTTTAAATGGTGATGGAGTTCTTTGTTTCCGAGGAAGAATTTTTGTTCCGAAGGACTCTGACTTGAGGCAGACAATATTGAAGGAAGCTCATGGGGGACTATGCGCCATGCATCCTAGAGGGAATAAGTTGTATCACGACTTGCGGGAATTGTACTGGTGGCCTAGACTTAAGCGAGAAGTGACAGAGTTTGTAGGAAAATGTTTGACGTGCCAACAAGTGAAAGCTGAGCATCAATTACCTTCTGGACTGTTGCAGCAGGTAAAGATACCACTTTGGAAGTGGGAGAGGGTAACCATGGACTTTCTGAGTGAGTTGCCATTGACACCATCGAAGAAAGACTCGGTATGGGTGATTGTGGATAGGTTGACCAAATCGGCCCATTTCATACCAGTACGTACTGACTTTTCGCTTCAAAAGTTAGCCAAACTGTATGTGGTATAGATTGTGTGACTTCATGGAGTCCCGTTTCGATTATCTCTGACCGGGATCCCAGATTCACATCTCAATTTTGACAAAAGTTGCATGAGGCATTGGGGACGCGGTTGAACTTCAGTACGGCTTTCCATCCCCGAACTGATGGTCAGTCGGAAAGGGTCATTCAGATTCTGGAGGACATGTTAAGGGGATGCGTGATTTACTTTCGAGGTAGTTGGGAGGACTACTTACAGTTGGCAAAATTTGCGTACAACAACAGTTATCAGGCGAGTATTCGAATGGCACCGTATGAAGCATTGTATGGTCGAATGTGTCGTACACCTAGTTGTTGGATGGAGCTAGAGGAGCGACAAGTTCTTGGACCGGAATTTGTGGCTGATACTGAGGCTAAGGTTAGAATAATTAGGGACCGTTTGAAAGAAGCATCTGATAGGCAAAAATCGTATGCAGATTTGAAGTGTAAGGAGATTGAATACTCAGTAGGGGATATGGTCTTTTTAAAGGTTTCTCCTTGGAAGAAGATATTGAGGTTTGGTAAGAAAGGCAAGTTTAGTTCGCAGTTCATTGGGCCTTATCGGGTTTTGAAGCGAGTAGGCCAGTAGCTTATCAGTTGAAATTACCTCCAGAGTTGGACAGGATTCACGATGTTTTCCACGTCTCCATGTTAAGGCGTTATCGTTCTGACCCTACTCATGTCGTGCCGGTTGCAGAAATTGAGGTGCAAACTGATTTCACTTTTGAGGAGGAGCCTGTGCAAATTTTGAATCGAGATGTTAAGATTCTGAGAAGGAAATCTGTCCCATTAGTAAAGGTGCTTTGGCGTAATCATGGCAGATAGGAAGCTACTTGGGAGCCAGAGGAGGCGATGCAGCAACAATACCCTCATCTGTTCGGACCAGGTCAATTTCGAGGACGAAATTTCTTTAAGGAGGGTAGAGTTGTAACGCCCCAATTTTTGGGAATTTTAAAAATGTTAGAAAAATTTAAAAATCCTGTGTCCTGTTTGTTTGTCGGAGGATTAAGTACGTTAGTGGGCCTCTAGAAGGCCCAAGCTTAAGGTAAAACCCGGTAGTTTTAATTAATTTTAATTCCATAAGAAAAAGGGGTTCTGGTTAATTGGGCTTTTAGGTATTAATTGTGCAAAATAAATCACAAGGAAGCATGTGGTAAAGTGGCTAAGTGACGCCACTGGGAATGCTATAAGTGGCGTGTGGATGATTGGGAGGACCCAGGTTCAAGTCACAATGACAGCAAATAAGCGATTAATTTTTATGAATGGAAAAGGTAAGTAGTGGAACTAAAGTGAAAGACTGTTAGGAAGAGTTGGAGTTGCTCAGGAGATTGAGTAAGGAGGGGATAAGGGAGAGAATTTAGGAGCTGATTAGGGATAGCTATGTTGGCCAAATAATGGACTCTTGAGGAGCAAGAGTTGGCCGGCCAAGGGGAGCTTTAGGGAGGCAAAATTCGGCTAGGGTTAAGGTCAGTATAAATTCGACATTAAACGGAAGTTGGGCCGTTTGCTGACCATTTCCCTCTTCCTTTTTCTCCCCTCTCTTTATCAACCTTTTTCTTATTCTCCTTTCTCCTACATAGCCGAACCCTTCTAACCTCTTGTTCATCTCCATCCTTTCCTTCAGACGTTTCAAAACCTTCATAGCCTTTGGCCATAAAAAGCTGAAATCCCGAAAGCTACACTTTCTTCTATGCCGATTTTTCCTAGCAAAATTCTCTTATTTTGCTTATCATCTTTGGCCAATTCTTTCCTCCTTTAAACCTCAAGTTTTTTTTTGACAAGACCACAGTAAAACCCTATTAATTCATCTTTTTCTACACAGTTGCAAAAAAGCCGAAAACCCCACTTTCATAGGGACTAAGCCAAATATTGAAAACACTGAAGGCTTGACTTTGGTGATCGTTTGAGGGTAGAGCGGCATTGGATTTAAGTAGGCATCAATTGGAAACATTGGTCGAAGGAATTGGTGGTAAGTAGTTTCAAAACATAGTCTTTCTTTCGTATTTTAGGAAAGGCCGAAATCCCTAAATGTTAGGGAGGCTGTCGATTTGGACTTGTAGCCCTAAGAGGTTGTAATAACTATTCTGCTTTGGTAAATGGTGTGATTTAGAGGCTGCTGATCAAGGGCTTGGACAAGTGGAACGATCAGATCTTTGGATTTAAGACATAGTTCGGCAACAAGGTAAGAGCAAGAAGGTTCTAAGCATGTTTGGCCGAATATGGTAAGGGGCTATTTACTCAGTATTAATTCGATATCTAGAGTAATATGTTAGTGATTTAATTGTAGGCAGTTCGTGCGTGGATCTCGACAATGAATCATCGCAAAACAGGTGTGTAACTGACACCCTCTCATAGACTAGATCGGCAAAAGTCGAAAAGCTGAAATGCCGAAAAGTTGGTATTTTGGGAATTTGCGAGTGTGCGAATGCTCGTAAGATAGTTGAGTTTGTATATTTCGTATTCTGAAGGTAATAAACTGTAGTATGTGCGATTTCGTACATTTTGATAATGTGGGCTTAATGGGCCAAAAATCGGGTTCATGGGCCAACGGGTTCAATTTGGTAAGTATGCGCGGTAAGTATTCTGATAGTACATAAATGGATAGGATATGCATGAAAGCCCTAGAAGTAGCTAAATCACTACAATACCCTTATGTATGAAAAATTACCATGATACCCCTAGGTGTAAATGACCAATATGCCCCTAGGGTTAATTTTGTCTGAAAAGCATGTTGATTTAAATCTGTATGATGTATGGCATGAATGAATATTTGTTGCATGGGGACATGGGATATATTTTGGAGGAAGCGTCCTGGTGGCTATGCCACAATTATCTGATCTGGTGGCTCTGCCACATGTTTCTGTTCTGGTGGCTCTGCGACGATTATCTGTATCTGGTGACTCTGTCACATTATCTGTTCTGGCAGCCATGCTACATAATTCTATGGCGTGTAGCGGTTGGGTGGGTCGAGTAGTCTCCCCACATGGTGAAAGGTTGGTAAGGGGGTGTATGTGGTTGGTTATGTGTTGGGTTTTGCATATACATGAAATATCTGATCTGATCTATTATGGGCCTATGGGCTTAATTCTGTATTCTGTTCTGGGCTAAGGCCAATTTATTCTGTTTCTGTGGTTTGAGCTGATATGGGCTATGGTTGGGTTAATTTTACACACTGAGTTTCCCCAAACTCATCCCCTATTTTCATCCATGCAGGTAATCCCCAGCCATAGTGGGCTTGGAGCTGCGAGGGATTCGGAGTGGCCACTCGTTCTCCAATATGGATTTCTTCTGGTGATTTGGACTTTAATTTTCTTTACTTTGATGATTTGGGTTTTGTTATGTAATAAGGTCGCTTATGATTATTTTTAATTGGGTTTTGATTTATAACTTATCATGATGACCTTAAATTATATTAACTGTAACACCCCGAACCCGAAACCGACACCGGAGTCGAACACGAGGTGTTAACTGACTTTAACCCCTTATAAAAATTATTTTCCAGACACTGCCCAATCTGTGTACTAGTCGTTTTAAAAATCATATATTGAGTTTCGTAACTCGAAAATCAGTTTTGTAATTTTTCCCAGAAACTAGACTCATGTGCCCATCTATGTATTTTTTTCTAGAATTTTTGGTCGGGCCAATTAGTACAGTTTATTAGTAAAAGTCTCCCAAGTTGCAGGGGTCGACTACACTGACCTTTTCCCATTACGACTTAGATATCTCCCTGCACGGGGCTTCAATACTGATGCCGTTTGTTTCTATGAAAACTAGACTCAGAGAGGAATCTGTACATATATGGTACGACCCCTAATTATCTCTGGTTTATTTATAATGAATTTCCAAAGTCAGAGCAGGGAATCCAGAAACCGTTCTGGCCCTGTCCCACAAAAATCTGATTATCTCTTAATATACTGCCCATATGATCTTTTCGTTACTTCCTCATGAAAACAGACTCATCGAGCTTCGATTACATAATTTATTCATCAATTAATTCCACTCCTACTATTTTTAGTGATTTTTCAATCTCATGACACTGCTGCTGCCAGCATCTGTTACGAAAGTAACTAGGTCCATTTCATGCCTACCCTTGATACAACTCAATCGAACATTCGTGCCATTTTCGTATGGCTTAAAGTTTACATGCCAAAGTTCAAACACAACATAATAGCTTATACATGCCAAAATGTTCTTCTAAGCCAACTAAGAAGAAAGTACCAAAACTTGCTATCCGGTGTGATGACTTCGATGACGGCCTGACCCCGCAAAAATAGATGAGTCCAAGCAACCTATAATGGGTGACAAGGAAACACCGAGTGAGTTTATAACTCAGTAAGTCATAAGCAATGCACTACCATCCATCAATAACATTATCACAAGAGGAAACAAAATGGAACGAGACAATTTACTCCATCCATACCGAACCATACCATAGTTCCTCCAACCTATCGATTCAATTTCATATCAATTCATGCATTCACATTCCATATACTCATCAATAGGACATTGAAGCATTTTCATAAATCAATTTATTTTCGTTACAATCAAACGACTAAACGGCCTTTCACCCATCCTACGATAAATTTTATGTACGTGACTTCAAGTATATTTGTCACATAGGTTCAAACTTACCGAGCTCAACACCAAGTATAAGCATAGCACCTATTAGCCATGTACTCAAGACACTTACCCGATCCGCTGTCCGCGATCGACACAATAGTGTCGCACACATAGTGTCCATAATGATTCACGAATGTATATTGAGTCCACACACTCAGTGCTATATAATCAACTCGCACACTTAGTGCTACGTAATCAAATCGCACACTTAGTGCTACATAGTCAAACTCGCACACTTAGTGCCGCATGGTCAATTCGCACACTTAGTGCATCATATTCATTTCGCACACTTAGTGCAACATAGTCAAATCACACACTTAGTGCTGTACAATTTAATCCCGCGCACTTAGCGCCAATCTCATGGTCATAAATGGTTATACCCGCACGTTTAGTGCCGAGATCAACAACTCAGTACATCTTACCTCTTTTCTTTTCATTCAACAATTTCATCATCACATACATACATGCATATATATATATGTATATTTATTCATTCCATTCAGCATCAATACATAAACATTATGACCATTTGAAATAATACCAACTACATGCTTAATGACTTACCTCGTGTTGGGTAAGACGGTTCCAACTCGGCTACTCGATGACCTTTTCTTTGCCTTTGCTCGATTCACCTCCTTTAACTCCTTGAGCTAAATCAAACAAATTTAACTCATTAAAGTCTCATTTTGCTAGCTTATGGCCGAATATGACAAGGAGTTTGATGGGTCATATGGCCACCTTTTAGCTCAAATACACAATGGTCATATGCATTTTTAATCACATCAAATGATTCAATACAATTCACTCGAACATCAAAAGAGAACCTCAAGGTACTTAGTCTATATACACATTAGACATTAGAGTCACATATGTACGAATTCACGAATCGAATTCGACATATTAGCTAATTTTCCCTTTAGCCGAACCTTCTAAGTCAAGATAAAGCCATCAACATGCTTACCTTTGGCCGAACATACACATCAACTTAGGTGCTCATTTATGTGGCCGAACACACACATGTCTATGTTAAGGCCGATTGCAACACTCAAAACATTCTACAAGTATGGACACTTGCATTGACTAAACACCATTTCTATTATTTTTACTCCAAAGCCGAATGCCCCTCAAGCCCTAAGCTCATGATCCTTTCATCATTAAGCAAGTGTTATAGCACAACTAACATCCATTTTCAATTTGAACACCAACATAAAAATATTAAACATGAAAATCCATAGCCGAAACCTATACATGACATTACTCATTCCACCCATCGAAACAATATTTGTTCAAGACATCAAGCATTTTTATTTGGGTATTACATATATGAGCATTTAGAATTTATATTTTTAGCAAGATCAATTTCTTTCCTCAACACATTCTTCATCAAAACTTAAAGGAAGTAATCAAATTTCCTTCTTTAATAGCCATAGCCGAATGCTCCATCCATCCATCAAAGTTAAAAATTTAGCATGGTCTAAGTAAGAACCATGATAATTAACCTAAAACAAGCTAAAATTTCACAACTTTAACACAATATACTAACCTTATTAAGCATTCAAATGGCCGAAAGTTCTTTGCCCCTATTCCTTCCTTCAATTCGGCCAAGAAGACAAGGATGAAGCCTTTTTTCTTTTTTTTTTTCATTTGCTTTCTTTTTATTCTTTTCTTTTATTCATTAAATCCCACAACCCAATATCAATTTCACAAATATATTGCCCATCATCAACCCACCTTGGCCGGCCACTATAAGGAAATTGGGCAATTTGACATGCAAGTCCACCTTTGTGTTGACATGCACTAATAAGCCCTTTAAAATTAGCCTATCATATTTTACCATGTCTCATGTTGATCCCTATTTAATAATTCCTCATGCAATTGGCAAAATTAGGGAATGAAACTTCCACATATGCATGTACACACATAATAAACGTAGAATATAACAATTAATTATTTTCATAACTCGGTTTTGTAGTCCCAAAACCACTTCCCGACTAGGGTCAATTTTGGGCTGTCACAGCTCTCCCCACTTAAGAAATTTTCGTCCCCGAAAATCTTACCGGTAAATAGGTTTGGGTATCGTTCTTTCATCGAGCTCTCGGTTTCCCAAGTAGCTTCCTCGATCCCGTGTTTGAGCCATAACACTTTTACTGGGGGAACTCTTTTGTTTCGCAACTCCTTCACTTCACGAGCTAGGATACGCATCGGCTCTTCTTCATAACTCATATCAGCCTGAATTTCAACCTCCGACGGACTAATTATGTGCGAAGGATCAGATCTATAGCGCCGAAGCATCGAAACATGAAAGACGTCGTGAATCTTTTCGAGTTCAGGGGGCAAAATCAATCTATATGCAATCGGCCCCACTCGTTCGGAAATTTCGTACGGCCCAATAAATCTCGGGCTCAACTTGCCTTTACGGCCAAATCTGAGTACCTTCTTCCAAGGTGACACTTTAAGAAACACTTTATCTCCCACCTGATATTCAATGTCCTTTCGTTTTAAATCCGCATACGATTTTTGACGATCTGTGGCTACCTTCAGACTTTCGCGGATTACCTTTACTTTTTGTTCGGCATCTTTAATCAAATCAACTCCGAAAATTTTACTTTCACCAAGCTCGGTCCAAAACAATGGCGTACGGCATTTACGACCGTACAAAGCCTCATAAGGTGCCATCTTAATACTTGATTGAAAACTATTGTTGTAAGCGAATTCAATCAAAGGTAGATACCGTTCCCATGAACTACTGAACTCGAGGATGCAACATCTCAACATATCCTCAAGTATCTGAATTATCCGCTCGGATTGACCATCGGTTTGGGGGTGAAAAGCGGTGCTAAAATGCAGCTTGGTACCCAAAGCTTCTTGCAATTTCTTCCAAAATCGTGAGGTAAATCTCGGATCTCTATCCGACACGATAGAAATAGGTACTCCATGTAATCTCACAATCTGAGAGACATACAATTCGGCTAGTTTATCCAATGAAAGATCCGTACGCACGGGGATAAAGTGAGCCGACTTAGTCAGTCTATCAACCACAACCCAAATTGCATCCTTCTTACTTGTTGACAATGGCAGTCCGGACACAAAGTCCATTGTGACTCGGTCCCATTTCCACTCGGGTATCATGATCGGCTGAAGTAACCCTGAAGGCACTTGATGTTCCGCTTTCACTTGTTGACATATTAAACATCTCGAAACAAAGTCGGAGATGTCTCGTTTCATACCATGCCACCAAAACCGACGTTTCAAGTCGTTGTACATTTTTGTGCTCCCCGGGTGAATTGACATTCGGCTACAATGGGCTTCGTTCTGAATCATCGGAATGAGTTCCGAATTCCTTGGAACACACAAACGACTTCTAAACCTCAAACAACCATCATCATCAATCTGAAACTCCGATTCCTTGTTCGGAACACACTCAACTCGTTTTGCAACCAATTCATCATCGACTTTCTGAGCTTCCCGAATTTGATGAGTCAATAATGGTTTGGCTTTTAATTCAGCTACTAACACATTGTCAGGTAGAACAGACAAGTGTACATTCATCGCTCGCAAAGCAAATAGTGATTTCTGGCTTAAGGCGTCCGCAACCACATTAGCCTTTCCCGGGTGGTAATCAATGACAAGCTCGTAATCTTTCAACAACTCAAGCCAACGTCTTTGTCGCAGATTCAAGTCTCGTTGAGTCATCAAATATTTGAGACTTTTGTGATCCGAAAACACATGGCACTTCTCACCAAACAAATAATGTCGCCATATTTTCAATGCAAACACAATGGCGGCTAGTTCGAGATCATGGGTCGGATAATTTCTCTCGTGTGGCTTCAATTGTCTCGACGCATAGGCCACAACTCGACCTTCTTGCATCAATACGCAACCCAACCCAAGTAGGGATGCGTCACTATAAATGACAAACTCTTTACCCGATTCGGGTTGCACCAAAATTGGAGCTTCAGTCAAATGAGCTTTCAGTTGATCGAAGCTTTTCTGACATTTCTCCGTCCATTCGAACTTAACATCCTTTTGAAGTAACTTCGTCATTGGTGTGGCTATCATCGAGAAACCTTTGACAAATCGTCGGTAATAACCGGCGAGTCCTAGAAAGCTCCGGACTTCGGTAACATTTCTCGGAGGCTTCCAGTTAAGTATGGCTGAAATTTTGCTCGGGTCAACTCGAATACCCGATGCGGATACCACATGACCCAAGAAGCTAACCTCTCTTAACCAGAACTCACACTTACTGAACTTAGCATATAACTGCTTATCCCGCAAAATTTGTAACACTAGCCTCAGATGCTCAGCATGTTCAGTCTCATCTCTTGAATAGATCAAGATGTCATCAATGAACACAACTACGAACCGATCCAAATATGGTCTGAAGATCCGATTCATCAAATCCATAAACACCGCAGGGGCATTAGTGAGCCCAAACGGCATCACTAAGAACTCGTAGTGACCGTACCTCGTTCTGAAAGCAGTTTTGGGTACGTCCGAATCTCGAATCCGCAACTGATAATAACCCGATCTCAAATCTATCTTTGAAAACACCGATGCTCCCTTTAATTGATCGAACAGATCATCAATACGCGGTAACGGATACTTATTCTTTATCGTCACTTTATTCAGTTGACGATAGTCAATGCACAACCTCATGGTTCCGTCCTTCTTTTTCACGAACAATACTGGTGCACCCCAAGGTGAGAAACTCGGTCGAGCGAAACCTCTATCCGTCAATTCTTGCAACTGAGCTTTCAACTCTTTTAACTCGGTTAGTGCCATACGATACGGAGCGATCGAAATTGGCGTAGTTCCAGGTACAAGCTCAATACCAAACTCTACCTCCCGAACAGGTGGCAAACCCGGTAACTCTTCAGGAAAAACATCTGGGTATTCACAAACCACCGGCACCGATTCGGGTTTCTTTTCTAACTCCTTGTCATCAAGTACATACGCGAGGTATGCTTCGCACCCTTTCCTTACATATTTCTGGGCCAACATTGCTAATATTACAGCTGGCAACCCCCTTAAGTCCGCAGACTCAACTCGGATTATTTCGTTATTTGTGCACCTCAAATCGATAGTCTTGCTTTTGCAATTCACAACCGCATCATGCGCGGTTAACCAATCCAAACCAAGAATAACATCAAACTCGTCGAACGGCAAAAGCATCAAATCGGCCGGAAAACAGGATTCTCGGATTATTAGAGGGCATCTCTTACACACTTTATCAACAAGTACGCATTGACCCAAAGGGTTTGATACTCGAATTACGAGCTCAGTAGACTCAACAGGTAGAGTCTTACTGGTTGCTAAGGTTTCGCATACATATGAATGAGTAGAACCAGGGTCAATCAATGCAATCACATTAGTATCAAAGAGAGTGAAGGTACCAGTGATGACGTCGGGGGAGGATGCCTCCTCTCGTGCGCGAATGGCATATGCTCTAGCAGGAGTACGGTTCTCGGCTCGATCGGCCGTATCAGAGGCCCCCCTCTGACTACCACCCCTGCCTCCTAAAATTCTCGGTGGTCTACCTCTAGATGTCACTCCACTAGGTCTTGCACCTTGAATCTTATTCTTCTCATCCAGCTCCGTGCAATCTCTAATGAAGTGGTCCTTCGAACCGCATCCGTAACAGGCCCTACTAGTAGACTTGCCCCAACATTCACCTAAGTGTCGTCTTCCACATTGGGGACATTCAGGTTTCTCGTGATGATTATTGCCCACACTAGCTACCGAAGTAGCTCGGGAGCCCATCGATGGTCTTGCCCTGATGGAAATTCCCGCAGTCGCCCTCGACTTATTAATGTCCTCCCTGAACTTCTTTACAGCTGAGAACGGAGCTTTACCCGTCGATCTTTTATGATAATCTCTAGCTTCAAATTCAGCCTTCCTCTTCTCCTTTCCAAGTTCTTCCGCCTTGCAGGCTCGTTCGACTAGTGTTACGAATTCTTTTATTTCCAAAATACCCATTAGTAGCTTTAAATCTTCATTCAATCCTTCCTCGAATCTTTTGCACATAGCAACCTCATCAGCTACACACTCCCGGGCATACCTACTGAGTCTTACGAATTCATGTTCGTATTCAGATACAGTCATACGGCCTTGCTTGAGTTCCAAGAACTCCTTACGCTTTTGATCAATGAACCGTTGGCTAATAAATTTCTTCCGGAATTCTGTTTGAAAGAAGTCCCAAGTTACTCGCTCGTTCGGGACTATGGAAATCAAGGTCCTCCACCAATAGTAGGCTGAGTCTCGCAACAAAGATACAGCACATTTTAGACATTCGTCGGGTGTGCATGACAATTCATCGAACACCCGAATGGTGTTATCAAGCCAGAACTCGGCCCTTTCGGCATCATCAGTTACTATGGCCTTGAACTCCTCGGCCCCACGCTTCCTAATCAAGTCTACAGGTGGCTTACTCAGCCTCACAGGATCAGCGACTGATGGCATTACAGGCTCTTGGGGTGGATTATTCAAATTTGGGAATTGTTGGACAGCCGGGTTGGTTCGGGCATATTGCGCGACCCACTCATTCATCATGGTAAAGAAGGCTTGTTTAGCCCCCTCACCTTGATTATTCGCAGATGACTGAGGTTCAACAGGCGGCGTCCCTTGTGCAGGAGTAGCCGCTACGCTCTCAACGTCATCCGCTAGGGTTCTTTCTTCACCGGGGTCCATTTACTAATCAAAACAAAAACATTTCAACCGTCAGAAGTCATCACACATTTAAATATTAACATTCGGCATGTATAGCTAGACTCATACGCGCTATGGTAGTCCTAGAACCGACTAAACCTGGCTCTGATACCAATCAAATGTAACACCCCGAACCCGAAACCGACACCGGAGTCGAACACGAGGTGTTAACTGACTTTAACCCCTTATAAAATTTATTTTCCAGACACTGCCCAATCTGTGTACTAGTCGTTTTAAAAATCATATCTTGAGTTTCGTAACTCGAAAATCAGTTTTGTAATTTTTCCCAGAAAATAGACTCATGTGCCCATCTATGTATTTTTTTCTAGAATTTTTGGTCGGGCCAATTAGTACAGTTTATTAGTCAAAGTCTCCAAGTTGCAGGGTCGACTACACTGACCTTTCCCATTACGACTTGGATATCTCCCTGCACGGGGCTTCAATACTGATGCCGTTTGTTTCTATGAAAACTAGACTCAGAGAGGAATCTGTACATATATGGTACGACCCCTAATTATCTCTGGTTAATTCATAATGAATTTCCAAAGTCGGAGCAGGGAATCTAGAAACCGTTCTGGCCCTGTCCCACAAAAATCTGATTATCTCTTAATATACTGCCCATATGATCTTTTCGTTACTTCCTCATGAAAACAGACTCATCGAGATTCGATTACATAATTTATTCATCAATTAATTCCACTCCTACTATTTTTAGTGATTTTTCAATCTCATGACACTGCTGCTGCCAGCATCTGTTACGAAAGTAACTAGGTCCATTTCATGCCTACCCTTGATCCAACTCAATCGAACATTCGTGCCATTTTCGCATGGCTTAAAGTTTACATGCCAAAGTTCAAACACAACGTAATAGCTTATACATGCCAAAATGTTCTTCTAAGCCAACTAAGAAGAAAGTACCAAAACTTGCTATCCGGTGTGATGACTTCGATGACGGCCTGACCCCGCAAAAATAGATGAGTCCAAGCAACCTATAATGGGTGACAAGGAAACACCGAGTGAGTTTATAACTCAGTAAGTCATAAGCAATGCACTACCATCCATCAATAACATTATCACAAGAGGAAACAAAATGGAACGAGACAATTTACTCCATCCATACCGAACCATACCATAGTTCCTCCAACCTATCGATTCAATTTCATATGAATTCATGCATTCACATTCCATATACTCATCAATAGGACATTGAAGCATTTTCATAAATCAATTTATTTCGTTACAATCAAACGACTAAACGGCCTTTCACCCATCCTACGATAAATTTTATGTACGTGACTTCAAGTATATTTGTCACATAGGTTCAAACTTACCGAGCTCAACACCAAGTATAAGCATAGCACCTATTAGCCATGTACTCAAGACACTTACCCGATCCGCTGTCCGCGATCGACTCAATAGTGTCGCACACATAGTGTCCATAATGATTCACGAATGTATATTGAGTCCGCACACTCAGTGCTATATAATCAACTCGCACACTTAGTGCTACGTAATCAAATCGCACACTTAGTGCTACATAGTCAAACTCGCACACTTAGTGCCGCATGGTCAATTCGCACACTTAGTGCATCATATTCATTTCGCACACTTAGTGCAACATAGTCAAATCGCACACTTAGTGCTGTACAATTTAATCCCGCGCACTTAGCGCCAATCTCATGGTCATAAATGGTTATACCCGCACGTTTAGTGCCGAGATCAACAACTCAGTACATCTTACCTCTTTTCTTTTCATTCAACAATTTCATCATCACATACATACATGCATATAATATATATGTATATTTATTCATTCCATTCAGCATCAATACGTAAACATTATGACCATTTGAAATAATACCAACTACATGCTTAATGACTTACCTCGTGTTGGGTAAGACGGTTCCAACTCGGCTACTCGATGACCTTTTCTTTGCCTTTGCTCGATTCACCTCCTTTAACTCCTTGAGCTAAATCAAACAAATTTAACTCATTAAAGTCTCATTTTGCTAGCTTATGGCCGAATATGACAAGGAGTTTGATGGGTCATATGGCCACCTTTTAGCTCAAATACTCAATGGTCATATGCATTTTAATCACATCAAATGATTCAATACAATTCACTCGAACATCAAAAGAGAACCTCAAGGTACTTAGTCTATATACACATTAGACATTAGAGTCACATATGTACGAATTCACGAATCGAATTCGACATATTAGCTAATTTTCCCTTTAGCCGAACCTTCTAAGTCAAGATAAAGCCATCAACATGCTTACCTTTGGCCGAACATACACATCAACTTAGGTGCTCATTTATGTGGCCGAACACACACATGTCTATGTTAAGGCCGATTGCAACACTCAATACATTCTACAAGTATGGACACTTGCATTGACTAAACACCATTTCTATTATTTTTACTCCAAAGCCGAATGCCTCTCAAGCCCTAAGCTCATGATCCTTTCATCATTAAGCAAGTGTTATAGCACAACTAACATCCATTTTCAATTTGAACACCAACATAAAATATTAAACATGAAAATCCATAGCCGAAACCTATACATGACATTACTCATTCCACCCATCGAAACAATATTTGTTCAAGACATCAAGCATTTTTATTTGGGTATTACATATATGAGCATTTAGAATTTATATTTTTAGCAAGATCAATTTCTTTCCTCAACACATTCTTCATCAAAACTTAAAGGAAGTAATCAAATTTCCTTCTTTAATAGCCATAGCCGAATGCTCCATCCATCCATCAAAGTTAAAAATTAGCATGGTCTAAGTAAGAACCATGATAATAACCAAACAAGCTAAAATTCACAACTTTACACAAATACAACTATAAGCATTCAAATGCCGAAAGTTTCT